>NC_068365.1:42107155-42189088 GCF_020536995.1 Dreissena polymorpha
ACTCGCTAGTATAGTACTGGCTTGATACGGCATTACTTATATACGAGCATAGGGTAGTAGGGTATACCCGGTATATGACTCGCTATTATAGTACTGGCTTGATACGGCATTACTTATATACGACCATGGGGTAGTAGGATATACCCGGTATATAACTCGCTAATATAGTACTGGCTTGATACGGCATTACTTATATACGAGCATGGGGTAGTAGGATATACCCGCTATATAACTCGCAAGTATAGTACTGGCTTGAAACGGCATTACTTATATACGAGCACGGGGTAGTAGGATATACCCGCTATATAACTCGCTAGTATAGTACCGGCTTGATACGGCATTACTTATATACGAGCATGGTGTAGTAGGATATACCCGGTATATAACTCGCTAGTATAGTACTGGCTTGATACGGCATTACTTATACGAGCATGGGGTAGTTGGATATACCCGGTATAAGACTCGTTTACCAGCATGGGGTAGTAGGATATACCCGGTACATAACTCGCTAGTATAGTACTGGCTTGATACGGCATTACTTATATACCAGCATGGGGTAGTAGGATATACCCGGTACATAACTCGCTAGTATAGTACTGGCTTGATACAGTATTACTTATATACCAGCATGGGGTAGTAGGATATACCCGCTATATTACTCGCTAGTATAGTACTGGCTTGATACGGCATTACTTATATACGAACATGGGGTAGTAGGGTATACCCGGTATATGACTCGCTAGTATAGTACTGGCTTGGTACGGCATTACTTATATATAAGCATGGGGTAGTAGTATATACCCGCTATGACTCGCTAGTATAGTACCGGCTTGATAAGGCATTACTAATGTACGAGCATGGGGTAGTAGGATATATCCGGTATATGACTCGCTAGTATAGTACTGGCTTGATACGGCATTACTTATATACGAGCATGGGGTAGGAGGATATACCCGCTATATAACTCGCTAGTATAGTACTGGCTTGATACGGCATTACTTATATACGAGCATGGGTAGTAGGATATATCCGATACATGACTCGCTAGTATAGTACTGGCTTGATACGGCATTACTTATATACGAGCATAGGGTAGTAGTATATACAATGGCTGTTTGTAAAACATGCATGCCCCCCATATGGGCTGTCAGTTGTAGTGGCAGCCATTGTGTGAATACGTTTTTGTCACTGTGACCGTTGACCTAGTGACCTGAAAATCAATAGGGGTCATCTGCCAGTCATGATCAATGTTCCTATGAAGTTTCATGATCCTTAGTTTCATGATCCTAGGCCTAAGCATTCTTGAGTTACCTTCTTGAAACCATTTTATTATTTGGAATAACTGTGACCTTGACCTAGTAACCTGAAAATCAAGATGGGTCATCTGCCAGTCATGATCAATGTACCAATGAAGTTTCATGATCCTAGGCCTAAGCGTTCTCAAGTTATCATCCGGAAACCATCTGATGGACGGACCGACCGACCGACATGTGGAAAACAATATACCCCCTCTTCTTCGAAGGGGTGCATAATTAGAGAGCGGACACCATGCTCAAAGTTTAAAACGCACTAAGTGACCCCTTGGCCTTGATTTTGACCCGGCATTACCCATATTCGAACTTGACCTAGACATCATATAGATACAACATCTGACCAAGTTTGGTGAAGATCGGGTAAAAACAACTTGAATTAGAGAGCGGACACTTAATACGGACCGACAGACAAGACAGGCAGACGGACCGACAAACTTCGTTTGTGGGGGTATAAAAATGTATTAATAATGCTACTGGTATTTCATTTCTGCGTATTTTAGTCTTATATACAATATGTAAAGTTTCTTTTAAGTGCATTATTCCAATTTACTATTCATGACACTAACTTCTACGTTATAAACAAATACTTTCAGATCATTTGCTGTTATTTGTAACTGAACGAGCAAAGAAAAAAATCTTACGTTTTGAATAACTAATAAATCCTTCCAACAATAAGCATTTTTCCTTGTGACTTGACTTTCACTGGGAATCAAACCCAGATCTCCGACTTACTTAGTAAGTCGGCATGTTTTCTTTACACCATGAAAGCGATAAGTTGAAGGAAAAAGCTAATCATTATGTACACAAAATATATTTCACGGATAAAATTTTTAGAAGTCTTTTTCCTACAAGTCTGTATTAACCATTTGATCCCCATGGCATGGCCAGTTTTATGCTAACACAATTGTGTTTAGTTTTACTACATTTACACGATGCTTTGCTGAATACCAAATATCTATGCAGTCAGATTCATAGATAATTTTCCACTTTTTACATATAAGGAAAACAAGATACTACAAAGCAGGGTTAATTAAATTTGGACTTACTTATATACCAGCATGGGGTAGTAGGATATACCCGCTATATTACTCGCTAGTATAGTACTGGCTTGATACGGCATTACTTATATACGAACATGGGGTAGTAGGGTATACCCGGTATATGACTCGCTAGTATAGTACTGGCTTGGTACGGCATTACTTATATATAAGCATGGGGTAGTAGTATATACCCGCTATGACTCGCTAGTATAGTACCGGCTTGATAAGGCATTACTAATGTACGAGCATGGGGTAGTAGGATATATCCGGTATATGACTCGCTAGTATAGTACTGGCTTGATACGGCATTACTTATATACGAGCATGGGGTAGGAGGATATACCCGCTATATAACTCGCTAGTATAGTACTGGCTTGATACGGCATTACTTATATACGAGCATGGGTAGTAGGATATATCCGATACATGACTCGCTAGTATAGTACTGGCTTGATACGGCATTACTTATATACGAGCATAGGGTAGTAGTATATACAATGGCTGTTTGTAAAACATGCATGCCCCCCATATGGGCTGTCAGTTGTAGTGGCAGCCATTGTGTGAATACGTTTTTGTCACTGTGACCGTTGACCTAGTGACCTGAAAATCAATAGGGGTCATCTGCCAGTCATGATCAATGTTCCTATGAAGTTTCATGATCCTTAGTTTCATGATCCTAGGCCTAAGCATTCTTGAGTTACCTTCTTGAAACCATTTTATTATTTGGAATAACTGTGACCTTGACCTAGTAACCTGAAAATCAAGATGGGTCATCTGCCAGTCATGATCAATGTACCAATGAAGTTTCATGATCCTAGGCCTAAGCGTTCTCAAGTTATCATCCGGAAACCATCTGATGGACGGACCGACCGACCGACATGTGGAAAACAATATACCCCCTCTTCTTCGAAGGGGTGCATAATTAGAGAGCGGACACCATGCTCAAAGTTTAAAACGCACTAAGTGACCCCTTGGCCTTGATTTTGACCCGGCATTACCCATATTCGAACTTGACCTAGACATCATATAGATACAACATCTGACCAAGTTTGGTGAAGATCGGGTAAAAACAACTTGAATTAGAGAGCGGACACTTAATACGGACCGACAGACAAGACAGGCAGACGGACCGACAAACTTCGTTTGTGGGGGTATAAAAATGTATTAATAATGCTACTGGTATTTCATTTCTGCGTATTTTAGTCTTATATACAATATGTAAAGTTTCTTTTAAGTGCATTATTCCAATTTACTATTCATGACACTAACTTCTACGTTATAAACAAATACTTTCAGATCATTTGCTGTTATTTGTAACTGAACGAGCAAAGAAAAAAATCTTACGTTTTGAATAACTAATAAATCCTTCCAACAATAAGCATTTTTCCTTGTGACTTGACTTTCACTGGGAATCAAACCCAGATCTCCGACTTACTTAGTAAGTCGGCATGTTTTCTTTACACCATGAAAGCGATAAGTTGAAGGAAAAAGCTAATCATTATGTACACAAAATATATTTCACGGATAAAATTTTTAGAAGTCTTTTTCCTACAAGTCTGTATTAACCATTTGATCCCCATGGCATGGCCAGTTTTATGCTAACACAATTGTGTTTAGTTTTACTACATTTACACGATGCTTTGCTGAATACCAAATATCTATGCAGTCAGATTCATAGATAATTTTCCACTTTTTACATATAAGGAAAACAAGATACTACAAAGCAGGGTTAATTAAATTTGGACTTGCTCACATTTTGGCAAAATGACAATTTTCCAAAACAATCAAATTATAGAACAAGAGCCCTAAGGTGCTCAACTGTGACCAGAAGTAACTCAACTATTCTGAGAGGGTGTAGTTTAGAATAATAAATGAACTTGATGAAAAATATGTAATTTGTAGACAAATAATTATTTATAAACTTGACTTTGCTTATCATTACAGCAAATGTTTTGACAAACTTTAAACAAGATGTGTTTGTGAAACACAATGTCCCCCTATATGACGTTTGACCTTGTAGGATGACCTTGACCCTTCACCACTCAAAATGTGCAGCTCCATGAGATACACATGCATTTCAAATATAAAATTGCTAGCTTCAATATTGCAGAAGTGACATTACATGATCAATTTTGACCCATATATTTGACCTTGAAGGATGACCTTGACCTTTCACCACTAAATATGTGCAGCTCAATGAGATACACATGCATGCCAAATATCAAGTTGCTATCTTCAATATAGAAAAAGTATTCATAAAATAAGCGATTTGGGCCACATATATTCGACCTCTGACCTTGAAGGATGACCTTGACCTTTCACCACTCAAACTGTGCAGATCCATGAGATACACATGCATGCCAAATATCAAGTTGCTATCTTCAATATTGCAAAAGTATAATAAAATGAGCGATTTTGGACACATATATTTGACATCTGACCTTGAAGGATGAACTTAACCTTTCACCACTCAAATTGTGCAGCTCAATGAGATACACATGCATGCCAAATATCAAGTTGCTATCTTGAATATTGAAATACTGCAAAAGTGTACATTAAATGAGCGATTTTGACCCATATATTTGTCCTTTGACCTTGAAGGATGACCTTGAACTTTCACCACTCAAAATGTGCAGCTCCATGAGATACATATGCATGCAAAATATCAAGTTCCTATCTTCAATATTGCAAAAGTTATTGCAAATGTTAAAGTTGGCGCAAACCAACCAACCAACAGACCAACCAACAGACAGGGCAAAAACAATATGTCCCCCACTACTATAGTGGGGGACATAAAAAAGGAACACAATTTTAAATGCAACTTCCAGTGTTTACAAGCTTTTTTTAATTTGACATTTTGACCCACTTTTTGACGTTATGTGATCCAGTTTCAAAGTCAGCTGAGATTACATTGGGCCAAATGCTCTGATCATCTTTCATGAAAAATGCACATAAAAAGGGCCAATTGTGTGTTAACAAGGTTCTACTCTAGCCCATTAAGAAAAACTGTCATGTCCACTGGCAGCCATGTTAGTCTACAAACCGGAACCAGTTACAAACTCGACAACTGAGCTATCATTAGAATAAATATTCTGACCAAAATTTATGGAGATATGGCTAAAAATGTCACTTCTAGAGAATTTACAAGGTTTCATTATAGCCATATAAAGACAATTGCCTCGTGCTCTAGTGGATATGTTTTTTGAATAGACATAAAAATTTCGAAACTGGACTGAGCCATCATTTGAACAAATATTCGACCAAAATGCATGAAGATTGGAAAAAAAACAGTGACTTCACTAGTGTTCAAAAGGTTTCACTATAGCTATATAAGGAAAACTGCCCAGCCCTGTTACATACGGTCATTTATGAAGTTCCACAACTGTTGTCGTACGTTAAACAGTTTTCTAGATAGTAATTTCCCACTATTTTTTCCATCAGTGCAGCTTATGATCAACAATTAACTAGTCACTTCCACTTTAAACCTGTCCACTGTAAACACAAGGTTTACTGTTTTGACCTTTTTATACTTTTTATTTCTTATTGCTTTTGAAATATCATCTTATATATAATGTTATAATGTTCGCATGTATCTCCAATTATATTCTACAACACCGGTTCAATACATTGAGCTGTACACTATAAATGTAGGGACTAAAATATGATGATAACATTTCTCATCTCTTCTTCTTCTTGTCAATCACTCAAATGGAAACACTGGCCCCTGTGGTACACATTCTTTTTGATCAGCATGTTTTGTCTGCCAAACTGAAAAAAAATAATAATCACAAATAAACATTTTAAAGAGAAGTGTAATGCCCCAACACTAATCTTAAGTTTCAAAACAATTGTAATGTCCAAACAAAATTAAACTAAAATACCAAAGTGTGCAAATTCAAATGCTTTTTACGTTGAACTAATAGAGAGAGTTATACAGACAACAAGACATTTGCACATGGTGAATACTTGTGTTATTTGGATAAGGCATTACCGTAATATAGTCTGAGCAGTAGTAGGACGCAATGCATGCCTCTCCAACCGCTCAACTATTGTGACTGCTAGATGATGATTTCAGCTGAGGAGCTAAACAAAAATGAGCAAGGGCCATAGTTCTGCAAAATTTGGGCTCATACATAATGTATTCCTTTAAGATGCCAATGTCTCCAATGTTGACTAGAAATGGCGCAGCAGAGACCGACGCATATCCCCACGCCGCATGTTTGACCCAGGGGCGCCCCAGGGTTGGTAATGGGGCCATGCAAAGTTGACCGTATTGTCATAAGAGAAGTTCAGTATCAATTAGAAGTGAATCGGTGTAGAAATGAAGAAATTATAGTAAAAGGCAATTTTGGGTGGGCGTGGCCTATGTGGGAGGGGCACCCCAGGGTTGGTAATGGGGCCATACATAGTTGAGATTGACCGTATTGTCATAAGAGAGGTTCAGTATTAATTTGAAGTAAATGGGTGAAGAACTTTTAAAGTTATCGAAGGATCCAGAAAAGTGTCAGACTGACAGACACAGAGCGCAAACCGTAAGTCCCTCTCCTTTTTCAAGGGTAGGAAACTAACAAGTTTTGATAATAATGTAAAAATAATGGTCAAAACAAGAAACTGATTGAAATACAAAGTTAGGTCGCCCAAAGGGTGTTCTCATTATGTTATATGCACAAACAGGGATTTAAGATATTAAAGGGATCAGGACCATGGATAATTAATAAACCCTCATGTCAATTTCATGTGAATTGCCAGCATTTAATTCTTACGTTCACCTACCATTACTAACATCAAGAGTGTCTTGGTTTGGGTCAAGCTTTCGTATATTGTTTGGAGGCATAGTGTAATAGCTGTGATATTTTAGGAATAAAATGAACCTAAACACAAAACTGAAGCAAATCTGCACCTTTCTAGGTATATTTTGACCTTTGACCTTGAAGGATGACCTTGACCTTTCACCACTCAAAATGTGCAGCTCCATGAGATACACATGCATGCCAAATATGAAGTTGCTTTCTTCAATATTGCAAAAGTTATGGCAAAATATTAAAGTTGGAGCAAACAAACCAACAGACAGACCAACAGACAGGGCGAAAACAATATGTCCCCCACTATAGTTCATTCCAACGCTCACGGACACTGGAACCCCGGGGAGAGTAGGAAAGCTCCACTATATATATTTCATATATAATAGTCGAGCTAAAAACCCTATTTTACTATGATTCAATGGCCATAACTCAGGGGTGTCTGGGTCTATTTGGCCCATTATCTAACTTGACCTACATGTTATTGCCTTACACATTTTCATGAAGTTTGGTGAAGATCTGATGACAATTGCTAGACTTATTGAACGGAAAATAATCCGGACGGACTGACAGACGGACTTACTAACTTACAGACGGACGGATGGACTAACAAACTAAAGGACGGAGCGATTTTAATATGCCCTCAAAATCGCTGGTTTGGGGGCATAAAAACGACATTGTATAAAATGTATTGTATTTCTTAAACTGTATGAACTGTTATATCATACATGCCATACGTCCCGGATTTTCCGGGACAGTCCCGGAAATGAAAAACTTGTCCCGCTGTCCCGGAAATCTGTCAAATGTCCCTGAATTTACAAAATCCATATATACATGTACCTTATCTTAGGCTTAACTGCACCTCTAATCTGTGTATATATGCAGCGTCTCCATGACAATGCCTACCCGAATAGGCAGACTACGCTACGTGTCAAAATCGATCAATTAACAGGGGTCCTGTTATCATATTGATTGTCTCACGTTCGCTGTCAAACCGAAAAGGCGGCATTGTTTTGGTTGTTAATTGACTTATATCTACATCGAAACAAGAGTGTTACTAATGTGTGACTGTCGAGATTTTAAGTTGACGATCTACCGGTACTGTTTTGTTGTATTTGTTTTATGTGATTGGTTGTATGTATTGTGAATTGATTTGAGTTGACAATCTAACGGTACTGTATTGTTGTATTTTTTATTATATAAATGTTATAAATGAATAAAGGCGTATCAACAACTACGCGTTACACACCGGTCTTAATAACAATAACGCAGTGACGTCACCATCTATGTTAAGAACGCTTACACTGAAAACACATGGCCTGTATCTAGTAAAGGAACTAGTAATGTTTAATTTGACGTTAATAGATCAAGTATATTTCGGATAGGCTTTCGAACTTTTGCAATTAACGATGCGAAACAAAACAAAACGTACCAAAAATGCATATGTCTATAAATATCGCTACATTTTATACATGTCCCGGAAAATCGGCAAAAGTCCCGGACAATTTAACACAATGTCCCGGAATTGGTCTGAAAATTATGGCATGTATGGTTATATGTAATTTCCATTTTACATTATCATTACATCTTCTCACGCTAGATTGGAAGTCTCTGAACTGTTATATACAGACAGATCAATCCCTAGTTTATCTTTCAGGGATCAGAAGATGTCTTCAAATCATTATGAACTGTTCCATCATTTAAAATACTGTATGAAATAAATGACAAAGTTATGGCCCAGACAAACTTCAGGTTTAAAACACAATAAGTGACCCCATGACCTAGTTTCTGACCGGGCATGATCCATATTCAAACTTGACCTATACATCATCTAGATACAATTTGTGACCAAGTTTGGGTGAAGATCTGATGAAATTTCGGGACAGACTGACGGACCGACAAAGTGGTTCCTATATAGCCCCCATTACCAAAAAGATAGTATTACCAGCAGTAGGTTTCAATGGAAATTTCTTACCAGACAAGAGGTTTGATGCAAATTGTTGTGAGGGGAAACTGGAAAATATCTCAAACAAAAATAAAGTCTTATATAATTCAGGGGTCATAACAGGACCAGATTGCCAATCCTGAAAACAAGCCAGGGGTCTGGCTCTGCAGGCCACCAGCGGGGTCAAGGGGCAGCGCCTTTGTCAGGGGGATAAAGGGGGGCTAAGTCCCCCGGACAAAAATTGATTTAAATCATTTTCAGACCCGTCTAGATTGCATTTCCAAGCAGTTTTAAATTCATTTTATTATAGCAAAAGAAAGATTTGTTTCCAAGAATTTAAATTACTTATATTTTTCAGTATATTATTATACTACATTAACCAAATATTTTGAAAAAAAATCAATACAGGAAAAATTGAAATAAAAAAATAATCATTAAAAAGTACAACCTTAGCCCATAATATAAACAGCACTAAATAATATCACATAAATATATATAATATAAACGATTTCCACCTAAAAACTGATGCTGTTACAAGAAAACGTAATCATAAATTATTCGTCAAGTGGCTAAATTTATCACCCCCCAAACACCTGTTCACGCAAAGTAAGATTCACGGTTGTTTTCCTTTGTTCCAATGTCACAGTTTATCAAATTAATCGTTTATGTAAAGAAACAATAAAAATATAAAAAGTAATTACGTTTATAAGCTTCTAAACATAGGTTATTTACCTAAAAACTTGGGATTTTTTCGTTGTTACTCCATGTTTATAAACGCATTGTTGATTGGAATTCACAGGATAAATACTAATGTGTCTTGTTCTGATAAAACTGGGCATAATACATGTGCCTAAAGTGTCTTCCCAGATTAGCCTGTGCAGTCCGCACAGGCTAATCAGGACGACACTTTCCGCCTAAACTTGGTTTTCGGTAAGGAGACTACACAGGCTAATCTGGTACAACACTTTAGGCACATGAATTAAGCCCAGTTTTCTCAGAACACGACACTAATAAATTTTATGATATCAGCGCAGGAGTTATCTTCTGTAGAACCGAAATAAACCAAGAATCACTCCTTACCCCCCCCCAACAAAACTCGAAGTTTTATTGATCTCAAAAGTGACCCTGGTGCCTTGAAATCCGGATTTCCGGATCAATCCGGAATATTACAACCCCTGATAATTTGAATCGCTATATTGTTAAGTCAAATTTTAATATTTGATAATCATAATACTGCTAGCTGTCTGATTACAGAGGAGTCTTCACAACATAATGCGTTAACAGTTTTCCTGCAATAAGCAAACAGAACAAAATCAACAACACGAGTATTTATAATATATTCAGAGACAAAGATGATCCATCCATGTCTTTGGAAATAAACAAAGGGCATTTATTTTGGCCTCATTTTAGCCATGTTGATAAATATAATGGGTAATACTGCTTGGTGTGTAACAAGTGAAACACCATCAAAACCAGTGCTCCAGCCTGGCATGAATGGAAGGGCGCAGCACCCTGCCATTCAAAGATTCCAACCTGTCAACCTTGGACACCCTTCATGCCCTTTGATGAAAATGCCGAGTTGGGAATAGGGAGTTACAGTTGTAAGATCGTACGCGAATATCATTTGCCATTTAAAAGGAATCATGATGTTCAAACTTAACCTTTGACCTAGAAGTTGGCAAAGGGTTTGTTTTTAGTTGGTCGCATTTTAGAATTTACAGAGCATATTTTGCAAATCAGTGTGTGCTTAGAAGCCTTAGCTACGGAAAGAACCGCAACTCAATTTGCTAAGAACGATCACCACTGCCTGTCTGCAACAGATGACAAATGATTCTGCTCTAGCAGTGAGTGTATATACCAGCTTGTAAGACGACATTGGCCAGACTAGTGTTTACCATTAAAGTCTGTACGTATTTGTACCATTTTTGACCTCATCCAAGATATCATTGGGTCAAATCTTCGGACAAAGTTTCATGATGATCAGACAATAAATGTGGCCTCTAGAGTGTTAACAAGGTTTTACTATAAAGCCATAAAAGAACAAATGCAGAGCCCACTGGCAGCCATGTTTTTCAACCAATCAGCATCATGTTTGAACTCGTCCAAGATATTATTGGGATGAATCTTCTGACCATTTTTCATGAACATCGGAAATAAAAGTGGCCTCTAAAGTGTTAACAAGACTTAACTATAGCCATATAATGAAAAAAATGCCCCGCCCCCTGGAAGTCGTGTTTTCCAAGCAAATGTACCCATTTTCAAACTCTTTCAAGATATTATTGAGACCAATCTTCTGCCCAAATTTCATGAAGCTTGACAATAAATGTGGCCTCTAAAGTGTTAACAAGGTTTTACTAAAGCCCTATAAGGAAAAATGCCCCGCCCCCTGGTGGCCATGTTTTTATAGCAACCATACCCATTTTCGAACTCATTCAAGACATCATTGGGACAAATCTTCTGACCAAGTTTCATAAAGATCAGACAATAAATGTGGCCTCTAGAATGTTAACAAGGTTTTACTATAGCCATAGAAGGAAAAATGCTCTGCCCCCTGGCAGCCATGTTTTTCAACCAATCAGCATCATTTTTAAACTTGTCCAAGATATTATTGGGATGAATCTTCTGACCATGTTTCATGAAGATCCGACAATAAATGTGTCCTCTAGGGTGTTAACAAGATTTTACTATAGCCATTTATAGCCATATTAGGAAAAATGCCCCGCCCCTTGGCAGCCATGTTTTTCAAGCAAACATAACCATTTTCAAACTCATCCAAGATATCATTGAGACCAATCTTCTGACCAAATTTCACGAAGATTGGACAATGCGGCCTCTAGAGTGTTCACACGGTTTTACTAAAGCCATATATAACCATATATGGACCATATATAAATAACCATATAAGGAAAAATGCCCCGCCCCCTGGTGGCCATGTTTTTAAAGCAACCAAAACCATTTTCAAACTCATCCAAGATATCATTGGAAAAATGTTCTGACCAAGTTTCATGAAAATCTGACAATAAATGTGGCCTCTAGAGTGATAACAAGGTTTACTATAGCCATATAAGGAAAATGCCCCACCTCATAAATGCCATGTTTTTCAACCAACCGGCGTCATTTTAAAACTTGTCAAAGATATTATTGGGTTGAATCTTAAGTAATATGCATATAATAATGGAAAAAGGGCCATTATTCTTACAAAATGCTTGATACAGTTGTCTGCTCTTCTTTATAGATTGGGGTCATGTTGGTAAATAAGTTTGCAAAATATGAAAGCAATATGTCAAGGGACGTTGAAAATATTTTAGGTGGTACGCCAACTTTAACATAGATTTATCAATAATATGAATATTCAAAATGGTAAAGGGGCCATAATTATTACAAAATGCTTGATAGAGTTGTCTGCTCTTGTTTATAGGTTGGGGTCATGTTGGTAAAGAAAAATGCAAAATATGAAAGCAATATGTCAAGGGACATTGAAAATATTTGGGGTAGTAAACAAACTTAAACATTTGCTGCATTTTCTAAGTGGAAAAGGGGCCATAATTATTACAAAATGCTTGATAAAGTTGTCTGCTCTTGTTTATAGGTTGGGGTCATGTTTGTTAAGAAGTATGCAAAATATGAAAGAAATATGCCAAGGGACATTGAAAATATTTGGGGTAGTACGCAAACTTTTAACATTTGCATGCTCACACTAACGCCAATGCTAAGGCTAACACAAACGCCGGGTGAGTAGAATTGCTCCACTATATAGATTTCATATATAATAGTCGAGCTAAAAAGGGTCTTTCTGTAAATCTTTAAGAGAACAAATTAAAAACAGGCCTTTTTATTATTAAATATGCTTGTTTCCATATATAATTTAAGGCCCTAAAATCATTCAGGATATAACTTTGAACATTTTTTACAGAAATAAAATGATCTAAAAGTTGTCTGCAATGCAAAGTAATTTTTACACACTAGATATTTAAAAAAAAAATTGTTAACTTGTCCATGCTATTCGGGCCAGCTGTGCTCTAACTGCCTATGGAAAATCTTGATTATATATATATATTGTATATATATACCTGTTGTGACCCTTGAGATCCTTATGAAATGTTCATAATTCACTAATAACTGTATGTAAAAAAATAGTATTACCAGATAATCGGGTTCAAAAGTTATTTCTTTCAAGACAGGATGGTTGGTGGGAAATGTCTTCCGACGAAACTGAAAAACATCTAAAACAAAAAGAAAGTGACTTCTTGTATAATTTGAAGCACTATTCATTTTAATACAATTGTGTTTTGACAGCCATAGTTCTGCTGAGCCTAAAAATTAAAAGTAGGTCAACAAAACACAAAATGAAATCCAATGCATCACCAAATCTTCAACATATCCAATTAATAAAATTAATTTTTATATATAGACGGTTTTGATACATGGCACAACATCAGGGGTGTCAAATGTCCCAAATTTGAATTCCTTATGATAAAGTCTGGAGTCTGAGGCTGTCATTTTATATAAATGTTATGAAGAACATCGATAACAAGGGCTGTTTGTAAAACATGCATGCCCCCCATATGGGCTGTCCGTTGTAGTGGCAGCCATTATGTGAATACGTTTTTTGTCACTGTGACCTTGACCTTTGACCTAGTGACCTGAAAATCAAAAGGGGTCATCTGCGAGTCATGATCAATGTACCTATGAAGTGTCATGATCCTAGGCAAAAGCATTCTTGAGTTATCATCCGGATTTTTTTTTACTGTTTCACCGTGACCTTGACCTTTGACCTAGTGACCTGAAAATCAATATGGGTCATCTGCATGTCATGATAAATGTACCCATGAAGTTTCATGATCCTAGGCGTAAGCGTTCTTGAGTTATCATCGGAAGCCATTTAACTATTTCGGGTCACCGTGCATTTGGCTTTGACATAGTTACCTCAAAATTAATACGGGTCATGATCAATCTACCCATAAAGTTTCATGATCCTAGGCATATGTGTTCTTGAGTTATCATCCGGAAACCATTTTACTATTTCGGGTCACCGTGACCTTAACATTTGACCTACTGACCTCAAAATCAATAGGGGGTCATCTGCGAGTCATGATTTATCCACCTATGAAGTTTCATGATCCTAGGCGTATGCGTTTTTGAGTTATCAACCGAAAACTATTTCGGGTCACCGTGACCTTGACCTAGTGACCTCAAAATCAATAGGGGTCATCTGCAAGTCATGATCAATCTACCTATGAAGTTTCATGATCCTTGGCATATGCGTTCTTGAGTTATCATCCAGAAACCATTTTACTATTTCGGGTCACCATGACCTAGAGCTTTGACCTAGTGACCTCTAAATGAATAGGGATCATCTGCGAGTCATGATCTATCTTCCTATGAAGTTTCATGATCCTAGGCCTAAGCGTTCTTCAGTTATCATCCGGAAACCACCTGGTGGACGGACCGACAGACCGACCAACCGACATGTGCAAAGCAATATACCCCCTCTTCTTCGAAGGGGGGCATAATAAATGTTAATCCACTAACCATACAGTAAAACTACTGTCCAAAAATATATCCAGATATGTCTTTTGCAAATGAAATAATATATGCACTTAGTTTGACAGCAGAAAATGGAAATTTAATGATGGGGGACATATGCTACATTTTGTAGTATGTAAGATTTCTGGAAAGTAGCAAAGAGGTTAGGTCAGTTACCTTTTATGTCCGTGTCAGCGGATAACCAATCAGACAATAGTAAAACAAGGGACAAAATTGTCACAAAACCAGGTTTTCAATGTAGAAAAAAGTCTGATAGAGGGAGACAACTCAAACTGAACTGATTGTTTATAATTAACCCCCTTTGTTTCAAAATAAATATATTTTTAGTTGTGGCGACCTTGACCTTGGAGATATTGACGTAATTCTAAAGTGCGATACAACGTCCCACGATGGTGCACAAATATGCCAAATCATTTTTAAGTCTCACAATGTATGACATAGTTTTGGCCTGGACAAGCTCTTTTATGGCCATTTTTGACCTTTGAACTCAAAGTATGACCTTGACCTTGGATATATTGACGGTATTCTTTTGAGCGACACACCGTCTAATGATGGTGAACAAATGTGCCAAATGATTTTAAATTCTCACCAAGAACCACAACGTTATGGCCCGGACAAGCTTGTTCCGTCCGCCCGCCAGCCGGCATTTGCCAATCTAATAACCCGTTTTTTTCTTTGGAAAACCTTGTTAAAAAGACCAGGAAAAATCCATACTAAGCGCACATGCCCGGCATGCCAATGAAGCAATTACAATATTTGTTCACACCCCCTTAAAACAAATCATCGGATTTACACTGATCTAAAATTCAATCCTGAATGGCTCAAATCGGGATTTCCAAATAATCCGGACAATTAACACCCTT
The DNA here is from genome assembly GCF_020536995.1 of Dreissena polymorpha. Taxonomy (NCBI): domain Eukaryota; kingdom Metazoa; phylum Mollusca; class Bivalvia; order Myida; family Dreissenidae; genus Dreissena; species Dreissena polymorpha. The sequence continues at coordinate 42,122,663 of NC_068365.1, forward strand.
GCAACATGCATGGGTTGCTACATATAACAAATTCAGAATTTGTGTACCATCCCACTCACATAAATAGCAATTGCAAGATGATGTCCATAACAAACCTGTTTGTTATCATTCTGACCTTTTTGTACTTCTATAGTTTTTCAAATTTTAATGTGATTAAAGTGCAAACACCTGATTATAGAAGGTATACCTAAGATCATATTGCTTGCAATGAGTAATAATCCAACAGATTGGCTTTGTTTGTATGCCAATAGATAGAGCTTGCACATTCTTTTTCAATGTGTGGTTATGGACAACTGTAAACATTACTTCATGTATTTTAAGGGGCCTTTGCATTTTTTTGTAAATTGACAAAATAAAACAAGAGCTGTCACCATAGGATGACTTATGCCCCCTATAAATGCTTGATAGAAGTTATGAGCTTTTCCGAAACCTAAACACAGATTTCGAAACCTAAACGCGGACCCTAAGCTCAAGGTCACAGGGGTCAAAATTTGTGTGCGTATGGAAAGGCCTTGTCCATATACACATGCATACCAAATATGAATGTTATATCTCAAGGGACATAGAAGTTATGAGCATTTTTCAATATCTAAACGCAGATTTCGAAACCTAAACGCGGACCCTAACTTCAAGGTCAAGGTCACAGGGGTAAAATTTTGTGTGCGTATGGAAAGGCCTTGTTCATATACACATGCATACCAAATATGAAGGTTATATCTCAAGGGACATAGAAGTTATGAGCATTTTTCAAAACCTAAACGCAGATATTGAAACCTAAACACGGACCTTAAGTTCAAGGTCAAGGTCACAGGGGTAAAAATTTGTGTTCGTATGGAAAGGCTTTGTCCATATGCACATGCATACCAAATATGAAGGTTATATCTCAAGGGAAATAGAAGTTATGAGCATTTTTCGAAACCTAAACGCAAAGTGTGACAGAAATACGGACCGACAGACGGACAGTCTGATAACTATATGCCCCCTTTTCTTTGAAAGGGGGCATAAAAATTGTTTCAGACTTGCACATTTTTGTTGCAGTTATGATATTTGTGAGAAAACAGTTATACTTAACATTAACAACCTGAAAATGATAAATCGTTGCAAAGCAAAACAATTGAATAATTTGGAGTTCTGTTGTCGTTTTTTGTGACACTACGAGCTTTGCTTATAGAAACTAAAAGTATAAAATATTGTATGAGCATGGCCGTCTTAGCGTTAGACTTTTACTCCAGAGGTCAGTGGTTCGAGCCCAGATGAGGATTACTATTTCTTTTAATTTGTTCTTGTTTTTTAATTGAGCTTTTTAGATTTAATGTTTACATTTATAAATATAACGCATTTAATGACAAACTTCAATACATGCCATAATCTGTTATAAGGTCCCTTAAATACCAAGATGAGTATCAAGGAACCTGAGTGAAACATTTTATTTCGGATATATACAGGACTGCTTATTGGAAACAAAAAGTTTGCTCGATTCTTGCATGACTTACAGAAATGTTTATCAAATCAAGTAGGTTCGTTTATTCTTCGTCTGTTGTCCCATCTCGCCAACAGTCAACCAGCTCCCTCCAGGCTTGTCAGTTCCAGGCGAGTCTCTCTAGCTGCCCCCATTTTGGCCCATCTGCTTAGAATCTGCATCCAGGTCACGGCGCCAGGTGTTACTGTATTTGAAATAAAGTAGGTTGGATGCCATTAAATGTGACTTTAAACACCATAATGACAGACAAAATAACAGGTTTATTTCCCTTCAATTAATAACAAGCAAATTCATTGAATTGATATCCCCCGCTAATTAGCTTCTGGACACAAAAGTGTTATATTCGACACTCAGGTAAAAAAGCATTTTTTTAGGTTCGAAGGGCCATAACTCCGTTATTAACAGATAGTGTACAATGCCATTTGGCATGCATCATCCTCTTATCTATACATATACTCATACCTAGTTTTAATGAAATCCACCAAAGCACTTCCAAGATATGGCTCCCAACACAAAAGTGCCGGATGGACGGAAAGACGGGCGGACAAGGCCAAAACAATATCCCTCCGCCTATTGCAGGGTGATAATAACATGAATGTAAATTAAAGCCAGCACATATATGAATTAACTGCCTAGATGGGTGTATTAAATATAATTTAGGGCTGTACAATACTTACTGATATGTGAGCATATATTTACTTTTAGTAAATATAAATAAATGTAACAGTAATACTTACACACTTGTGACTGTGAGTTTATACATGTAACTAAACTTCCTTTATAATTTTATAACAGTTTTTTTATTCCTGCCATAGTATAAAGAAGTCACTTGCTCAATAACACATTTAAGCATGAGCTGTTTTTTTTAATCTGCATACATAAGAAAACATCGAAATAAAACACAAGAGGAGCATGTATCCGAAAGTAAATTACGTCCGAAATAAGGCAAGTTAAGCATGCGCGAAATTCACCAAAACATCGATTAAATATGGTTTAAACAGAATCATATGTAAAACGTGAATGATAAATTAAACATTATCCAACAAAAGCATGCAGCTTTAACCAAAAAACAACAGCAAAAATCAGCAATATAGCGATGTTGTTGAATAACTCGGCGAGAAGGCTAGCAAGAAGAGAATTTTCCAGGGGAAACAACTAAAAAAGTAATGCAAACGGATTTAAATGGCTCATGCACGAAAATTTATAATATAGCAACAACACATGATTTAGCTATAGAATTAGAATGCGAAAGATTTTTTTTTTTAACTATTACTCGAAGATTCCTTAACTAAATAAAATATCAATAAAAGTTAAAACTTTGAGTTTGACCTACTTAGCAATCAATGGTCAAAACAACCTCGAAATAGCTTTTTCTTCATGTCAACAATACAATTGTTGAGTTAATGTTGACGTTATACCAATAATGATAATACTATCCATATTCTCTACCTAGAATATTCATCATATTTAAATATCCAATAAATGTAGTATATTTCTTTTCACGCTAACAATTCAAGATGGCTTACAATCGGTTTTGCTTGGGCATGCGCATTGCAAGCCTATTTGGTTTGGTCCCGCCTTTTTCTCCATATATGGTCATTTGAGCTTGTGGACGGCCGTGGACCATCCACCTACAGTAAATGTGCAGTCCGCGCTTGATAACCCCAGTTTAAGACTTTGAACCGCAGTTTACACTCTTGAACTCGGGTTTAAGGAATTAATGTGCAAACGGCACTTTGAACTCGGGTTCAAAATTTCTTAACTTTATAATTAACTGTTAAATAATTAATGTGCATTCCGCGCCTCTTAACCGCAGTTTAAGACTTTGAACCGCAGTTTAAAGTCTCTTAACCCTATAGTTAAGAGAGGACCAATGAAATCGCGGCATTTACCTTCTATATATAGCTAATTGTGGTTTAAGCTCCGCTAATTGGTCGTCTCAGATAACAGATTTGTATCTATTTTTAGACACACTTTGAACTGCGGTTCAAACTCTTGAACTCGGGTTTAAGGATTTAATGTGCACACGGCACTTTGAACCCGGGTTCAAAGTCTCTTAACTATATAGTTAACTGTTAAACCGTGGTTTAAGGAATTAATGTGCATTTCGCTTGCCATAGATTGGTACCTAACCACTCTGGATCAGCAGACGATTTATTTCATAAATCAATCTCTGGGTTAATGGTCGCCATCTTTCGAACTACTTTCAAAAATACAACAACAACAATAACAGTAGAAGACAATTTTAATTGCGAAAAGTTGAAAAATTGAGTACATGTGTCACGGTTGCTGAGTGAAATAGTGTAATTTTCAACTGTGTATGAAGCATGTGAACTGGTAGTGGAATAACCGAATTGTTGGTGGAAATGGAATTTAGAAATATATCTAATAATTGAATTCATCATCGTGTAGAATAATCATCAGCATCATTTCTGTGGAACATTTAACAATTAAAAAAACAAGTGTTTCATAGCTATGGTGCTTTTGACATAGTTCACTAACCATCAAGACTGAAATGATTCATGCACACAGGATAAGTAAATAATTGAATTTGTGCAGAATGTTTATTTTTTACAAATAATTATTTAATTTGACCAATTTATTTTAGATTGATTGCACTGAAACTCAAAGTCTAAAGCTTAGTAAGACACTTAAGCCAGTTTTCTGAGAAGAAACAATACTTGTTCAGAGTATAGCAGGATCATGCGGCCTCTGGTTTATTTATTTGGCCTCGGCCTTTAACCTGGGTCGCTTTGATTTCAGGTGTTTAGCCCCCATATCAACAAGGCTCTCGACCCTATATGTAGTTATTCATATTGTTTAAAGATTTTGAGAACCCTCACTCTGTGCCAGTGGGGATAAAACAGGGACCTTCTTATAGCTAGATGAATGCATCAAATATGCCAGCAACACTTTATAATCAATAACTTTATAATTGATGATTCTGTTCTTTTAACTACATTACTCATTTACCAAAACAATGTGAAACACATTTTTATGCCCCCAAAGGAGGGCATATAGTGATCGCACTGTCCGTCTGTCTATCCATCACACTTTGCATTTAGGTTTTGAAAAAATGCTCATAACTTTTATGTCGCTTCAGATGTAACATTCATATTTGGTATGCATGTGTATATGGACAAGGCCTTCCCATACACACACAAATTTTGACCCCTTTGACCTTGAACTTAGGGTCGGCTTTTAGGTTTTGAAAAATGCTCATAACTTCTATTAAAGCGTTTATCATGGGCGTATGTCATCCTACGGAGACAGCTCTTGTTTTTGCTACTGTCCTCTGCACAAACCATGATATATCTGCATATATGCCTCCAACCAAATCAGTAAAACTATTTGTCACTTAATTACAGTAAACTTATTGCATGTTAACTTTTCAACAATATATATATACATGTATATATAATTATATATAACAGATCTTGAAAAAAACTCACATCAAACTTCAAATTGTTTTAGTAAATTATAGGCTTTAATAGGTATTGTGACATTGACACCACTCATGCATGCGACTATACAATTATACAACTATGGAGCACATTATTTATGAGAAATTCCAATACATCAACATATCGTCTCAGATTTAAGGCAGATAATCTAGTGCTTTTTTGCTGCCATTTTTACTATAACACATTTTTTCATTTTATGTTATGATGCATTGATCTTGTTTCTAAATTAACCAAGCAATCATGTTAAACTTTTGAAGAAAGATGTTGTCTGATAAATATAGAAAATATAATAACTACAAAGTGAACAAAATTCAGTTGAATACTGTGACCAACAAAGATTTGCCAAAGAGCAATTCAGATCATGATTTAAATTAAATACAAGTAATATGAAAGTCTGCCTATTGGATCCCAGTTAAGACTTATTTGTCAAATCTGCACATTAATTTTCCCTTAGCCATGTAGAATTGGGGATTAAATACCATCAAGTCATGTAAAAAGGAGCAGGGTATAGCACGCTGCTATTGATTTCTTGAGCTTTCACATGAATTTTACGGGTAATTTTCATACAACAAATGATATTATGTAGTGAAATGATTAAGCATTATGAGCACAAATTATATCTCTTACTAGTGGTGCAAAAATCATTTAAGTGTCACATTTCAAAAGAAAATTTATATAAAAAGGTATTATTAATTGTTTAAACGTTATAAAAGGTTATTTCAATACACTAAAGCATTTAATTACAAGAACAAGTGCATTTTATGTCCATTACAATACATGTAACAGTATTGGCATTGTATTTATCTGCATTTGATGTGCATTTAATACACTTAAAAATGCAGACAAGACACACTTCTAACAGAAACAAATGTATTTTTTTCTGCATTTTTCCAGCATTAATACTCTTCAAGTGTATTTTTTATCATCCCAAATACACTTTCCCAGGAAAAAGGTATGTTAAAATGCATTTTTAGTTTGTTTTAAGTATATTTTCAAATGCATTAAGACACTCTTTTCTTTTGCAAAAAATGTTGAACAAAAACTTGAAAATATTTAATATACTAAAGTGTAGTAATAATTAAAGTTTTGTATGAGCATCAAAAACAATGTCAAATTCATACCAGTGCCTATTTAGTAGCAGTAGGCCTTATATGGTCTACTTGTGGTAGAAATAATGCATTTTGTATAATACAACATACATAAATTAAAAAATATAGCTGCCCATACAGTTCAATACAATGTTCAATTAACTACACTATGCAAAGTTGAAATATGACATCAAGCTTGGAATAATCTTTTCAATAATGAATAATATGCTGTTTTAATTTATAAGTGAAATAGACACTTGCATATAAAAACTGATTTTAAATCAAAACTAAATGTTTAATTTGATTTTTAGCTCCACTGGCCAAAGGTCCTGTGTCCATCGTGCATCCATGCATAAACTTTTCCTTTAAACATCTCCTAAACTACTGGTCCAATTCTGATGAAATTTCTTAGGAATGTTCCTGGGGTGTACCTCTTTCAAATTTGTTCAAATTATGCCCCTGGGGTCAAATTTGACTCTGCCTTGGGGGTCACAAAATTGAAAATTTGCTTAAATAAGGCCTATTTTGTGAAAACTTTCAAAATCTCCCGTCCATAACCATTGGGCCTAGGGCTATCAAATTTGGTATGTAGAGACATCTAATAGTCCTCTACCAAATTTGTTCAAATTATACCCCTGGGGTCAAATTTGACCCTGCCCCGGGGTCACAAAATTGAACATATGCTTATATAGGGTATATTTTGTGAAAACTTTACAAATCTTCTCGTCCATAACCATTGTGCCTAGGGCTACCAAATTTGGTATGTAGTGGCATCTTATAGTCCTCTACCAAATTTGTTCAAATTATGCCCCTGGGGTCAAGTTTGACCCTGCCCCGAGGGTCACAAAATTGAACATATGCTTATATAAGGCCTATTTTGTGAAAACTTCAAAAAAATTCTTGTCAATAACAATCCGGCCTAGGGCTATCAAATTTGGTATATAGTGACATCTAATAGTCCTCTACCAAATTTGTTCAAATTTAATCCCTAGGGTCAAATTTGACCCTGTCCCGGGGGTCACAAAATGGAACATATGCTTATATAATGCCTATTTTGTGATAACTTAAAAAAAAATCTTGTCCATAACCATTAGGCCTAGGGCTACACAATTTGGTATGTAGTGACATAGTATAGTCCTCTACTTAGTTTGTTCAAATTATGCCCCAGGGGTCAAATTTGACTCTGCCCTGGGGGCCACAAAATCAATTATGCCTAGGGCTACCAAATTTGGTATGTAGTGACATCTAATAAACCTCTACCAAATTTGTTCAAATAATGCCTCTGGGGTCAACTTTGACCCTGCCCCGGGGGGTCACAAAATTGAATAAACGCTTTTAAAGCGCCTATTTTGTGAAATCTTTACAAATCTTCTTGTCGAAAACCATTTGGACAATGGCTACCAAATTTGGTTTGCAGTAACATCTAATAGTCCTCTACCAAGTTTGTTCAAATTATGCCCTTTGGGTCAAATTTGATCCTGACCCGCATGTCACAAAATTGAACATTATATACGCTTATATCTTTCTTATTTTGTGAAAACTTTAAAAATATTCTTGTCCTTAACTCTAGGACCTAGGGCTACCACATTTTGTATGTAGTGAGATATAGTAGTCCTCTACAAAGTTGTCTCAAATTATGCCCCTGGGGTTAAATTTGACCCAGCCCAGAAGGTCACAAAAGTGTACATGTGCTTAAATAGGGCCTATATTTAAGTATTTGCACATGCAGAGAAATTTGTTTCAGCCTTTTTTTCAGCAGTGGAGTGATACAGGGCCATCATGGCCCTCTTGTTTAAATACTCTAAAAATGAAACCGTGTTCATGCTTGCATGAACACAGTTTATAAATGCTGTCAGAATTATAAAATATGCAATTACTATAAATACAAATGCCAGGGAAAAGTGCTTTTTGTACTAAAAAATTCGAATAAATATTACAATAATACATTTTGAATACTTTAGTATGCAATTAACAGATTTTTGTCTGAGAAAATCACTAAATTTTATATATTTATTCAAATTCACATAAATCATATTTCAAAAACACATCATTACTTCAAATCCTTTCACACAATACTGAAAAAAAGCACAGTTTCTGATTGTTATTGATTCTTTATTAATTAATACATGTACCATTTTTTTATTTTGATGCATCCTCAATTGTATAATGCACATCTTAATCTGTTTTAACAATTATAATATAAAGATTAAGGCTGACTCAGTAAAATAATAATCCATGATTTCTGCAGTACTTGCAGACAAAATAGAAATACTGCTGTGATATTATCTATCTATCTAATGGGATATTAATTTGGCTTCAATAGAAAAAAATCAAAGCATACACATGTATAAAATGTGTATGTATATATTAGTTAAACTTAAATTGATTGACCATCGATAAAAGATATTATAATATATGTATGTATATATATATATCCTTGTAAAACTAAAAATTAAATATGTATGTTTCTATTACATCATAAAGGACTTTTATTTTCAGACAAAGTACAGTGAAGCTTAAAACAGTATCCAATTGTAACAGTCAATTTTGGGAAAATCAACCTTATAATTATTTTCTGTGTTGGCCAATGTCATAATTGGTATAAAATGTATATTGAACTGGAAGTTCTCTTTATTTTAAATGATAACATTTGCTTGGTCAGCCATAATTGTCACAATCAAGTGGTCTTTTTACACTGTAGTTTTCTCACTGACTATGGGATTGTTCTGAGAATGAGCCACACAAAGTATCCTTGGGGAGATGAGTTGTCAATTTTATGTTTATCAGTCTTTCATAATCCAGTATACCTGTAAAAAGGGAATTTGTAACTAATAATCACACAATATACACAATTAAAATTGTATGCATTTAGATTTATTTAGTACTGCACATTAATCATTTTCCAAAAATATGTAGCAACATTACATTATATAATGCTGCAATACTAAAGTAATTTACTAATTAAAGGTCGCTGATGTGTAATGGATGTGGTGTCCACCTAATGATCTGGAGGTCACTGGTTTGATCCCCAGTGTGGGAGCATTCTTAAGAAATCTCCAAGAGACACCCAAGTACTGGTTCTAGGCCCAGGAAACGAACTCAAGAGCATTTCACATACATGTACGTAGTTAGTACTTTAAATTTAATCGAACTAAAAAAGGGTTAAAACTAACAACTGAAACCCTTATTAATACATTTTATTTTGAATCAAGCAAATGTGGAAATTCATTAAAAATAATGAGTACAATTTAAAAATTCTACTTTAAAGTAATCATGATAATTTAGATCATTTTCAGAATATTTAATGATGATAATGATACAATTATATATTCCCTAAATGATAAAAATAAAACATGTAATGTTAATTTATGAAAAAAAAAACGTTTTAATTTTATCAATATCATGGTAATTACAACTAGATACAGGCAATTAGATCAGAAACGTGCATTAATTATATTAACCCATTCATGCCTAGCGTCCTGAAAAAAGGACATTGCAAACAGCGTAGACCCAGATGAGACGCCGCATAATGCGGCGTCTCATCTGGGTCTGCGCTGTTTGCTTAAAGAAATTTCTGTAAGAAATATTCTAAATATAGAAATAAATATACCAGACACCCCTACTTTTGGAAATAAATTGATCCAATTTAGAAGGATGGGTGAGTCCACTGGGCATAAATGGGTTAATGAACAACCCAGACATTTGTAGTGATTTATGGTCACTATTTCATTTGATTAACGTTCTATACATGACCTGTCATAAAAGGTATTTTTTAGCCAGTACTACAATGGGCAATGATAGTCTGTATTGCATACATATTTCAACGTCTATTATCGATTCGCTTCCTCAAACTGAACAAATATTTAATGTTTACATCGCGAAACGTAATGCATCCAGTTTCACTTTCGGTTTGGTGGGTTTTGTAAACACCGTAATTTCATCTTAAAAATTGGATGATAGGGTGATTAAATAATAATGGAAAAGTAAATCACTTGGATAATAGGTCAAAATGCAACACAAATGAACGTTAATAGTGCTCTTAATATCAAAGTTTCGGTAAAAAGTTTGGCGCTAGTTCAACGCGCATGTATACAGCCTCATAACAATAGACTGACAACCTTTTGGGTAGTAAAGTAGTAATACAAGGCAATATGGCGACCGTTAGCCACGAGGCCTATCTTACGGAGGAAACCGAGATAGCCGATGTATAACGATTGGTACCTAACTACCAGCCATCTTGCCTTTGATACACCCAACGCGTGATCCGCCTGCGTTATAAGGCGATATACTACGCATAAAAATAGTGATACAATACATAGAGGGTAAACGCATTATTACCATTCCAAATCATTTTCTTGTTATTTTTTTATGCAAAAACAAGCAATTGAATTATATATAATTACATAATAAATGATAAGTTGACTTTTACGGCAAACGGTATATTGCATGGTATTGTTTACATTTCAGAGTTAAAATGGACTTCAAGTCTGATCTAGAATATGCGACGAGCAAGCTGAAGATAGAGTTTAGTTTTAGCAACTACCAATTGAAAGCCCAATGGGCTTGAACTCCAATTCAAGAACACGACAAAAGTATTAGCCAACCCTGACTGCCCTAATATTTTTTGGGGAAAAATAAGAAAGAATGCCAAATATTCACTAATATGAAAAGTATGATATGATAATGCATGAAGAGCTGCCTGAAGTAAAAGAGCAACATATTGAGTTTATAGTCACCATAAATTATGTACTGTGATAATATGGAATCTCTAGGCTATTGCTTTTAACTACTTTGCTATGAACTAGGAAAACATGCATATTGTCCTGAATCCAGTACACAACAAGAAGATTGAATTGTAGCACAATTTCTCAAAAACTACAAGGACAGAATGAAAGCTCACATTATTTCTGAGCTGAGAAAGAAAATCCAAAAGTTTGTTAAGTGCTTGAAACAGTTGCCTTAGTTATGGGTCTAAATGCGCCTTCGATTGCAAAGGTTATTCATATGCAACCACCTAAAACACTTGAAAAGTACATGCAAGAAATCTGTAGAGCAGGTTGCAACGGTAAACCTGCAAGTGCCTTGACTGTGTTATTATAACAACGGTGACATTTTGAAAAACAGGAAAGGAATGGACATTGAAATGTTCTCATACATTCAAAACAATTCCACATGCTTGCGCTTACATTTGGTTAATCATTTTGGCTACAATAACAGCAGTGTCTTGTTTTCAGGGAACCAAAATAGTTGTTGTAGTAATTGTATGGCTGGTTAAATGACTGAGAGATGCCAATTAGAACCATTTTCACTCTGAACCATGAAAGAATTTATTTACAACTATGTTTAAAGTACTTGTTTGTTTTTATTCACTATTACATACATTATATAAACATGCAATTTAAAGTATATAATAAGAACAGGGACTATACAAACAGGTATGTATAGGTCCCTGCTAGAATTGGGCAACATCTTTCAATCAAGTACATGCTATGTTTTATCCTTAAACATGACACAGTTGCTTGACCTTTCACATTTGATCAATCCAAAATTAATTAACTTGAAATTGATTAAGAAATACCAGATGTTTCCTGGTCACGTTTTGTGAAAATAGTCTAAAAAAGATGTATTTTAATGCGAAAGACAATGTCATGTTAAGTGACGAGTATTTAAAAACTATAAACAATTTGACGGATTTCACATTTTAATGTGTTTTTTTTTGCAATCAGGTCAATATCAAGGTGTTTATAGTGTATTCTTAATGTTTATGTTGGGTACTTATCAGTTCTGATTATGATGACTTCCTTAATGCATACATATGGGTTACACTATGTGTAGTCCAACTAATTTAGGTAAAAAGTGGACAATGTTATTCCATTTTGCATCTATCAATATCGCTACTTCTTTATCCATTGCAAGAAAATAAATGCCTGGTAAAAACATGACATTTATATTTAATATCTTTGCAATTTTATATTGCATATTATATAAGAAATGCTATTATCACACTATATGTATATTGAAAATCGTTACAATAACAATAAACAGCTCTATGCAACTGGATTTGCTTGTTTTACTCATAAATGTAGCACTATATTTTGACATTTTTCTGATAATATTTTTAATATATACTGGTATGTGCTTCTAGAATGATTAAATATAATATAAAAATTAACATCTCTTAAAGTAGAACAGTTTTATAGTGCTTTCTTTCTGTATTATTTAAGTTTTAATTACCATACTTTTTGGGCTTAAATGAACATAACCATCAAAGCGCAATGTATGTCTATATTGTTCCAATGAATCAATAAATGCAAACGGTAAATATAAATGTTACTTATTCACAATTATCACAGAAATCATTACTAACAAAAATATACACCGGCAATTGTGTGTAAGATTAAATACAGGACTTACATCATCAAGAAACTCATAAATGTTGAAATGATATTCACTTTGTGTTAAAAACTTCAATGATTAAAATTTCCAGTATCCGAGATCATACTGAGATTTAAATGTTTCAACAGTACATAAAAAAATAAGTTTTTTTTACAAAGGAACACATTTTAATGTTTATCCCATAAACGTTATTAATACCTTTAAATTTTGTGAGTACCTGGGCTGGTTTTCTAGAATCTTCTAACATTAATCTAAAACTGAATTTGACTTAGATGGACATTTTATATCAATTTACTGTGCCAAATTCAACAATTTATGCTCTCAAAATGAGAAATTTACTTCACTGCATAGAATATAATTTACAGTTGCACAAACAATGCCAGAATCATGTACATTGATATGAAAAGAATTGGTGATTTTCTTAGACAAAACTGTTAATTACATATTCAGAATGAATTATTGTAATATTCATTCGTTTTTTAGTACCAAAGTGCGTTTCTCTTACTTCATTATTTATTGTAATTGCATTTTGACTGCATTTATAAACTGTATCATTTTTTGAGTAATTACAAAATCAAATTTAACAATTAGTTTTGATGTAAAATCAGTTTTTATATGCAAGTGTCTATTTCACTTTCAAATTATAACAGCATATTATACATTATTGAAAAGATTATTCCAAGCTTGATGTCATATTCCAACTTTGCATTGTGTTTTATATTGAACATTGTATTGAACTGTATGGGAAGCTATATTGATTAAGTAATGTATCTATCTATCTATATATACTGTCTAAATCCCCTTTCGGATATTATCGACAGGTGTGTTGTATTATACAAAATGCATTATTTCTACCACAAGTATACCATATAAGGCCTAATGCTACTAATTAGGTACTGTATAAATTTTATTCACTATTATTTATATTAAATTCAAGTTTTTAAGGCTTCATCTCCATTTGTTAGATACTGATGGGAAGCAAACAGCATAAAACCGGAACAGACTGTGAGTTACTCGCAAGCTGTTCTGGTGTTATGTTGTTTTCACATAGCAATTTCCACTTTAGCTCTGAGTGGGAAAGGGTTAACATACTGATTTCCTAGTAAAGTGTAATTGTGATGATAAAAAATACACTAGAAGATTATTAATGCTGGAAAATGCTGAAAAAATACATTCTTTCTGTTAAAAGTGTGTCTTGTCTCCATTTTTAAGTGTATTGAACGCCCTGTACGAAATGTTCCGCCCGGAATCGGCACGGAATCGCAAACTAAATTCCGGGCGTAAATAATATTTCCGGGCGTATTTTTCTATATATGATTTTAAGAAGAAGGGCGGATTCCGGGCGTAATCCGGGTGGAAAACAGGGGCCAAATATGTAAATGAGGTGCGAGAATTTTAAATTACGGGCGGAAAGCAGTTTATGGGCGGAATTCAGATTACAGGCGGAATGTTAAAATTACGGCGTAACTTAGATTACGGGCGTAATTTAGATACCGGGTGGAAATCGGATTACATGCATATTGTAAATATACCCATATACCCATATAAGGACAGGCAATTTGAAAAAATAAAAGGCGATCGCAAAAGCTCACCATGAGCACTTTGTGCTCAGTTTAGCTAAAAACTAGTCAAAATTATGACAAGATACATTTAACATAGTGTCTTTATATTTATTTTAAGATAATACATTTTAAAAAACATGGATCACCATTTTATACTTCTGCAAATGCGGAACAAATGCTGAAAATCCCCGCATTTTTTCCGCAGACACAAAAAATGTTGAACTTATGCGGAAAATGTATGCATTTTCGTTCCGCATTTTGATGATACAGTACTTTTAAGATACAATGTAGCTTTTAAAGACAAACAACAAAAATATTCAATATATATACATAAAAAATAATTTGATAGACATGCACTTTTTAAAAAACAAACTGTTCTTATACACGGCCAAAATAAAAAAGTTCACTCTTTCACATTGACTGTGTTTTTTAAACTGCTTTCTTGGGTAGGAATTCCTCTCTATCACAGTATTGTTCAGGTCAACGATTCTCCCCCATCCAATGTCATAATCTGAAATGCAATTTGATATTAAGTACAACTACAGTTCACCTATTGCAAATACTGTTAACAACTTATGTAGAATTAATTGCTTTTTCAAACTTTTTATCTAATCCAGGGCCCCATCTAGGATTTGAAAAAGACAGGGTCCAAATTTGGCAACTTAGTGAAATTTTGAACGTGCTTGGATATTTATCCCTGTGGAATATTTTCAAATAACATGTGCAATATATGCGCATATTATTTAATATAACATGCATTTTCATTTTAACAAGGGCTGTTTGTAAAACATGCATGCCCCCCATATGGGCTGTCCGTTGTACTGGCAGCCATTGTGTGAATACGACTTTTGTCACTGTGACCTTGACCTTTGACCTAGTGACCTGAAAATCAATAGGGGTCATCTGCAAGTCACGATCAATGTACCTATGAAGTGTCATGATCCTAGGCAAAAGCGTTCTTGAGTTACTATCCGAAAATCATTTTACTATTTCGGGTCACCGTGACCTTGACCTTGTGACCTCAAAATCAATAGGGGTCATCTGCGAGTCATGATCAATCTACCTATGAAGTTTCATGATCCTAGGCATATGCGTTCTTGAGTTATCATCTGAAAATCATTTTACTATTTTGGGTCACCGTGACCTTGACCTTCGACCTAGTGACCTGAAAATCAATAGGGGTCATCTGCGAGTCAGGATCAATCTACCTATAAAGTTTCATGATCCTAGGCATATGCGTTCTTGAATTATCATCCGAAAATCATTTTACTATTTCGGGTCACCGTGACCTTGACCTTTGACCTAGTGACCTCAAAATCGATAAGGGTCATCTGCGTGTCATGATCAATCTACCCATGAAGTTTCATGATCCTAGGCGTATGCGTTCTTGAGTTATTATCCGGAAACCATTTTACTATTTCGGGTCACTGTGACCTTGACCTTTGACCTAGTGACCACAAAATCAATAGGGGTCATCTGCGAGTCATGATCAATCTACCCATGAAGTTTCATGATCCTAGGCGTATGCGTTCTTGAGTTATCATCTGGAAACCATTTTACTATTTCGGGTCACCGTGACCTTTGACCTAGTGACCTCAAAATCAATAGGGGTCATCTGCAAGTCATGATCAATGTACCTATGAAGTTTCATGATCCTAGGCCCAAGCGTTCTTGAGTTATCGTCTGACAACCACCTGGTGGACGGACCGACCTACCGACCGACCGACAGACAGACCGACATGAGCAAAGCAATATACCCCCTCTTCTTCGAAGGGGGGCTTAAAATATTTTTTTTAATTGATAAAACTAATTTCACTGTTAAAATAAAATTAGTTTATTGAAAATTCATTGAATATTCTGTAAAATAATGTGATCAGAACCAATTAAAAACATGTTGGGGGTCAAAGGGGGCAGGTTTGGATCTTAGTGCGTCAAGGTACTGAGACACCCTGTTATTGACAGGCCTAGCCCTGAGGATCACTAATCGTATAATTCGAATGAATCTTTATTTTGAATTTAACTATTTCAAACTTATAATACAATAACTTGTATAGTAAAATTGTGGTTACATTTGCGACATTGGCATCCTTTTCCACCACACGAATGGTTTCCGGCTGACATTGTCCATTTTCTTCTTACAACCTTGGGCAATACCTTTCCCGAGCATCGGACCATCTTGGTGTAAGTACATTAACGGCCAAACAAAGTAGTCCGCGAATGGACCACGGGATGTATATTCTTTGAATTTCTCTGTATCGAAATCAGGTCTTTCTTTGGTCACTTGAATTTTTCCTGCGTTTTCATTGGTCTTGCTCTCTTTAGCTCTTTCATGTGCAATCTTTTCGCTTTTGGTCGTGTTTTCTTCCTGTTTAATCCCCGAAGGTTGGTTTACGAATTCAATTGAATTTAGAGTTGTGCCAAAGCCGTTATCAGATTGAACATGTTCAAATGCGACTGTGGACATCTCGTTATCATGTGCTGTAGAAGTTTCACTACCAGACAGAATTGCGAATATTCCCTCAAATAAAGATGGATCAATACATTCAACATCTGCCAAACGCAAGCTCGTGTTTTTTACGTTTTGTTGTTCATGTGACATTTTCATGCATTCCATATTTTTCAATCCATTATTTTTACTTTCAACTTTATTTTCACTCGAATCCGCCAGCTTATTTACTGTGTCGTTTTTTGCACAGATTTTCATTTCAGCAGAAGGAAGTACGTTCGGTATTTCAACAATATTCCCCTCTTGAGTAAAGGTCTTTGTATTGCTTGTATAATCTCCGGATTTGATGTGGCTCTCTCCTGATTCAGCTTCATGATTTTTACCATTAGTAATTCCATCTGGGGAGTTTGGTTTTAACTCTTCTTGAAAACTATTGTTATTCCTTGAGCAGTCGGAGTCATCTTTATTATCCGTCGCTGTACTTTCACATAATCCAGCGGTTGAGTCATGTTCCTTGGTACTTACATCAGGTTTTCTCTCCTCATAAGGTCGTTTCAAAAAAGGTTGCCAACCAGGACATACAATGACAACCGGTGGATCATGTGCAGTCATTAGAAGAGTCAGTCTTACGCAGCTAGCGATGTAACACTTTACTGGAGAAGATTTCACAAACACTCTTAGGTTATCGTTGCTGCAAAGTGTGAGTAGGTAGTCGATGTATTTATGTAATATTGCAATTGAATTTGCTAGAACGTCCATATTATACAATTTAAAATTGATGCAAAGTAAATTATTTATATGAATAAATGTTCTCCATATGATTACTTTCTAATGCCAAACATCACCGGGCTTATATATATTGCATATAACTTTATTATTGTCGAGACCATACCTTTTATGCGAAGTACTTAATACTGTGTTTAAATGTGTGCTACCCGAAACCGTCGGGTCGACGGACAAGTGTGACACTTTTTTTAATGAGACCTCAATGTATTTAAATGTTCTGAACAGGTTCTGTTCACAATAGCTTACAACAGACTTACACGAAAAACTGTGCCAACGCAGGCCAGTCCTGTTTTCTATGAACCCATAATTATTTTCGAACTCTGCCCATAAATCAGTTGAATACATTTTTGTCAGTTCTTAGCTAGTTTAAACGATTACTGAATCAATCAATATACATCTAAAGTGTTTACATGATTTTACTAAAGACACATGGGCAACCGTTCCGCTTTTAGCGGAATTTTTGCCAATAGAAAGTAATAATATCACACTCATTGGCGAAATAATCGCAACAAATGTTCACAGCAAGTTTTATGAGGATTGAGATGAGACTTCTCGATTGTTCGAATGATTTAATCAAGCTTCACGAATATTGACAATACATTTGACCTCTCTAGTGTTCACAACACAAGGCAAACGAACGACGGCCGACGAATGCAGATCAACAACCGTTCAAGAAAGCTCACTATGAACACGTTGTGCACAGATTCGCTAAAAAGAACACCATTTCAATAATTAGGGTTTGCTCTCAACATACCTCTTCCATTTCTGACACACGGCAAATGAATGTCTGTTTTCGTGCATCCTTTAACGTCTTTTTGATCTGTTGAGCGGATGGAGCATCCTAAAATAGTCAGTTTATAATAATCAATGACATGATTCGAATCACTGGTACGTACGGCTCAGAAAAAGATTTATGACGAGGAACTGCCTCCATATTTTTCGATATTTCTTAAATGTGGATTGAACGTCGATTCATTTGCATTAAATTATCACTGTGCTGATCAAGGAACAGTAATTGCATCATCATTTTTCAACAAAGCATATTTTTTAGTGTTTTTATTTAAACAAATATCTCTGACAAAGTCATGTTACTTTATGTTTCTATATTTATCTGTCCCAAACCAGAATGAAAGACATGATTCCTTAGCACAATAATGGCTCCATTTACCACTTTTGTGTCAAAACTGGACTTAAATGCATCTCTCACAGAGCATTGCTGTTCTTGAACGCGCGATACATGTTTGTAAAACGTTTTTCTTAAAATGACTCAAGAGAAGTCGAAACAATTGGAACGAAAACATGGAGGTGCGCAAACATACATGCTGTTTAATGTGCTTGTGAATGTAATTTTTATGGCGTTGATATATTTGTTTAAGTAAATCATTACCTGCGTAAATACATTACTAAAATGAACCTTTTAATCGAATTTGTATATTTTATGATGTAATCAAATGATAAAGACCAGTTGTTTTTCAGAGAAATGATTAATTCAGACCGCTTTGGCAAACATAGGTTCTGGCAAGGCTATCAAACATTCACCGTTTTCATTAAAGTTGCACACAAATCAAGTACAAACCACGGACAAAACTTACCGTCTGTATAAACCATTTCTCGGTCAACATCCACTCTTCATTGAGCTCTTGCTCACAAAACCAATAACTATCCTATTGAAAATGGTGTATTGTATTAAAACTAAAGTATAGACAAAAATAAAAATGTACAATATTCGATTGCCGTTTAAAAGGGCATATCGACGGTATTATATTTCAAACAATAAGATTCCATAAGTATTTATTTACTGGTATCAGTTACTTGTACATATATATCTCTTTTATGAATGCTTACGTAATATTTGTAAACATTAACGATGAAGTAGTAAACTCTTCATGATTAAAATGTACATGATGTACCGAACGAAAGAAAAGTTTGGTCACCATTGATAGTGGTACTGTATTAAACATGTTGTAGAATTCTCATTGAATACGAATAACGTATTACAAAAGAAAATGTTAACATAAATGTATGCTTGAAAATGTAGCATGTGTTTTTGTATTTAGAAAAAAACCTTCAATATGACTTGTATGCATTTACATTGTTTATTATTTAATTACATATTTGGTTCGGACTCGAAATTATAAGTCAATGTCAGAACTGGGTATCATACGCGATGCATGTATATATATATTTATGCTCTTAAATGACACAAACTTTAAATATACGTGTACCATGACTATGTCAAACAAAACGCTTAATGCATGTCTCTCCTCAAACTTATTCTGAAGAACGTCGAATGCGTCTGTCCACTCGTTGTCATAGAGCTCAGAGAACTGTCCACCGAGTAAAGTAGGTCTCAATTGGTCACTGAGGTCGGCAATGTTGGAGTTGTTGTTTCGAAGTTTCGTCGACATCATGGCACTTTATCTAAAAGGCCAACATGACAAACATTTGGGTATACACGTCATTTGTTAACTTATCCCATCAACAGCTTAATTGTGCGAAGCTGGAAATATAACAGCTGATACGCCCCTAGCCAATGCATAGTTTATTTCTTAAAAAAAAGTTTAAAAAAAGAAAACTGATTACATTTATTAAATACATAAACAAAATACCTCCGCAGTGCCTCCTGTTTTTCTTCATTCAATTTTTTGTTATCTCCATTCAGTTTCTGTATTTGTCTTTCCTTTTCGTTCAGTATGTTTGTATGCTGATGCTTTTGAGTTATTAATTCTTTCTCTATTTGTTTTTTTTATCTATAAGGCTGATGTTAAGCGCAGCGTTATGTTTATGATCGTGTTTTGGTCATTAAGAAGTGTTTCAAGTGTTTGAAACATTCCCTGTAATCTTACACGCTCTGATTGAAGAGAAGTTAGCCCTTCATTGTCGCTTTGTGTAAGTTTCTGTCCATCGTTTTTGTTTAGGACGTTATCCAAGGACGCAGCACTTTGAGGATGATTTGGATACTCGCTTTTATCTAGCGACGTCGATTTATCACCTTCAGAGCAGTATTTTGATTTTACATCATGCATTCTGAAATGCATATATCAATATCACTTATTGTCAAATTTTAACAAAAAACAAAGCCACTAACACAAATCTAAAAAATTGACGATGACTGTTATGATTGCAATGTGTAACTATGATATCTCCGATACTTTTCTAGCGATTCATACTTCAATATTCTTAGCAAATACCCAATAATAAGAGGGAAAGGCCAATAACAGCCGATTATTTATCCAAATGTACGCATTTGTGATAAATATACGTTTGATATTATACTACATGCGATTTCGGTTTACATGTTTTATATTCAACTCATAACGTACATCGGGTTTTATTAGCACGTAAACATCATACCTCCGTAGAGTGTCCTGTTTTTCTTCTTCTAATGCTTTGATATATTCATTCAGTTTCAGTATTGTGACATCCATCTCGTTGTTAATGTTTGTACCATAGTCAGTTTGTGCTGCTCGGTATCTTTCTCCATCAGCTTTTGTATGTTGGTTAGGCCAGCGTTATCGCGTTCGAGTACTTTGATTTTAATCTGAAGTTGCTCAGTAACAATAGTACGGTCATAAAGTTAAGCTTCAAGCTGTTGACGTGTTTTGCATTCTTTATCCTGTGCAATAATTATATTTGCTCGCTCGGTATCACAGGCGGTGTTTTCTGTGTTGATTTCAATATCAGAAATCTGAATTGTAGTGGATTTCTGCTCTTTATGTAGGGGAGTAAACTTTTCATCACAGATGTTTTTGATTTTCTGTCCGTCGCTTTCATCACGGTCGTTCTCTTGGGAAGGTGTAACCTTAAGATGACCCGATGATTCTGCAAGTTCGATATCATATTCGGAGGATGTTGATTTGCCCAACCTAAAATAACAATATCAATTTAAAACCTACTTAGAAAAAATTCCAGCGAACTAAAAATAGTTAACTTAAAAGAAAAACGCTTGACATGCCAAATACTTCGAGTCGAGATTAACGGCCATCATTAAATGATAATTAAATCTTAGGGCACTAATTTCTCTTATGACTGATGTATTAGATATGCTTAACAGACCAATTACAAACTATTTGATATTTGTCGATAAATGTATACGTAATGACTTATGCACACCATCGAACTTTGCCACAGCACCATCGAAACCAAGCAAGGAAGAACCATGTTCTTCTTTCATCTAAAATACGACGAAAGGAATCAAAATATTTGAAAGAAAATTATGTATGCATTTACCTTAAATTAATGTTTAATTCATCATGAAAAAAATTGCGTACATACAAACCTTCTAATGTACTTGAGTACACTTTGTGATATTAGTTAGTTTGTACGCCAATCATCTACTCAAATGTGCGATACTTTTCTGTCAATGAAAATAAAGATCTCTTTAACCAGTTTAAACCTTCAATTTTCTGTATTGCACGTCCCAAGGCAATGACCCCAGCTTAAGTCATAATTTTATATTGAATGTCGTCTTAAATGTTTTATCTTGTAATATTCAGATAGTTTCTCACTTGTCTTCATTGTAATCATTGAAAAACTATCGGACACGAATTTCTCTCCTAAACGCATTCTGGAGTTTCGATATATTTATATTTTATATTGAATGTCGTCTTAAATGATTTATCTTGTACTATTCAGATAGTTTCTCACTAGTCTTCATTGTAATCATTGAAAAACTACCAGACACGAATTTCTCTCCTTAACGTATTTCTGGAGTTTCGATATATTTATATATTAAATAGTTCAATATTTGTAATACAATGTAAATTGTTTTTGGATATAATTAGCGTGCTTGGTTAAAAGTAAAGTAATTTAAACAGTTTTTTTTGTGCGCGAGCACTTTTGCAGTATTTTGCATACGCGAATTTATCATGATATCGCTCTCAGAACGCACATAGCAAAACGTTTAGTGTATTGTTACCACCTAAGTTATTCACAAAAACTTCCTAATTATTTTAAAAACTCAAGCATATTATATATATCTGATAACGCAGTTCTAAATAGTTAAATACTTGTTATACCACCGTGTGCTAAATACACTTGCAATATCTAGCTTACACAACATGTACTATGATACATATCTGTCGACGCAAATCTTAACACATTAATACGGTGTAATATTTTGCAAACCACATATGAACTTATTTAACTAGTATACTTTCTGCCAAATTTAGTTATTAACTAGTTTTTTGTTTAATTTTGGGGGACATATACTTTATTAAGAAGCGCTTTGTCACATAAAAAATCACTTTCCTATCGGCGCAATGTCGGAGTAAAAACAAGATTTCGTAAAGTTAAATAAACATAGCTTAAGTACTTTTTTGTAATGAAAAGATTGTAGTTTTCCTTATTTTTGTATCAATAGCAACCACACTTTTGTCTGATCAAACAAACACAGACAGAAACTTTTTGAGTTATAGCAGGATCCAGATTTTAGTTCACAATGTCTGAACCATAGCAAACTAAGATTTGTCAAACGAAAACAACTGAAACAATAGGCATTTTCCACATAGGAATCCATTATCAACGTACTTCTTATAATGAGTCTTCTTTAAACACCTTTTGGAGTTATGGCAGATCTATATTTTGACGGTCGGATGAAACACGGACGGACTGTAAATAAACATTAAGTGTCCTTCGGTGAAACCGACAGGTGAACTATACGTCTCAATGTGGTTAGCAGATATATATACATGTTTTAGATAAATAATTTGATACTGTAATCCTGGAAGAACCGTTTTATCATATTGTGTGGCAATATGAAATACAGTAAGATGCCCCAGTAGTATTCTTAACACGCCTGTCGAATCCATTAACTGATAACCTGATATTGTCAATGAAGGTCAAATTTACAATGATTGTCATAAACCACTTTATGAAATATTCATAAGCACTGTTGATTATATTTAAACACATGCAAGCATCATGTTTACATTGTAGTTCTCATTTTACCAACTCATGCAATAAGTACAGAAACATTACATGAAAGTTTAAGTACCGAACTGGTTGCATGTAACTATTCGTATACTCCGAAACCGTTTAATCATAATTGTTCAGTCATATGTTAATTAGATAAAAAAAATCATGCATTCAGCATTTTAAAGAAATGATGGTCATATATAATAAAAGGTACTTTTATCTTTGTTTTTCTAAATTACACCTATATAAATTTTCATGGAAACATACCAATGACCTATTTTAAATATAAATAATAAGGGTTGATTGTTACTTTATGCATGTTGATAGATATAAGCAATGACAAATTGTTACCATCTCTACTCATAGCAGTGTCTTGATTTACACTTTCCTGAACTGTCAAAAAGGCTTCTGACTCCTTAGCGTTTCTCTTATTCTGTTTTTTTCGGTTTTCCTTGGATTAACGTTTCCCCACCGCGATTGAAATAGAAAGAGGAAGTGAATTAGTTCCCTGAAAAAACAACAGCGAAAGAGAAAGTACAGATAAACTATGCGTTTGAGGCGTGACCATATTATATATAACGGTATTTACTTAACATAAGTACATTATGTATGGCCTGCAAAATTTGTGAATACTATTAGCATAAAATACCGGATTGAATTTAGTCCTATATTACTATTCGGTCTTGTTCTTGTGGGTATTTCACAAGGTTAATGTCAATATATCAGCAAGTTATTGTGTGAGCATTCTTTTATCTATTTAAACCGATAACCGTACACAAGCTATTATACTTAAGTGCATTATTTCATATTTCTCAGTGTAAATTTAATATTTACAGTCAGAGGTCCAAAGTAAAAACTAGGAAGATAAAGCCCATAGTATCGTCCAACATGGATCGATTTTAAATTGTGCAGACTATCATTGTGAGATAGAGTGTGCCAGAGAAAATCCCAAGGTGAAATGTCAAAGTCACTGATTCATTAAATTATGAGAATTAACCATTACGATATTGTGGTGGGGATAACTTTGTCTAGCACAGATAGATTTTCAAATAATTTGGCAGCAATTGGTAAGCATGCCAACCACACGAACAATGATCCTCGTATCAAAGATCTTACTGCAAACTAAAAAATACGACAGGACTGGAAGTTTACACAATTATGACCTCTATGTTCTTTAAGTAAAGAAAATATAAAAGATACAGAATAAACTGACTAAAATTTGCTTATCAATATGTGGGCATGCTATCATTTTATTGCTACGTTAAATATTCTGTTATGTCGATATATAAAAAAAAACCAGACAGAAAAGTTCCTTTGTATGCAAACGTTGTTTGTCCCTGGGAAATGTTCAAGGAGTGTGTAGATATGTACTGAAATTAATTGATTTCACATTTTATTCGTATACATCCTTCTAAGCATCTCTTTCTTGTCACTGCCGTCCCAAATTCCTGTAACACACAGGTGAATTAAGTCACACACAGTTGCAACATAATTACCGTGGTTTATTTTCGCTCCTCGTGCATATCATTACTATTATTATTATCAAGGGATTTTAGGGAAAGTGCAGAGTAAATGTTTAAAACGTTTACTTCAATATAAGCTGAGTAATAGTCCTTTGAAATGGTGTGTACATGACTAATTATACTTAATGCAACACAATGAGAAAGCCTAACAAAAAAAAACAACAATAAAACGGGTCAATAAATATATAATATGTTTTCTGTTTTTGTAGTTTACACCAGTCTCTTCTTCGGATTTGTCTGCAGCAAGCTCTCTAATTCCTTAGTTTTATTAGAATTACGACCATTTTAGCCTTTTGCTTCCGCCCATCTCCATTATAAATTGACCACTGTGGTGTGTAACCGTACAAGAATGGCGGACGTGTTTTTAAATTAGTGTGAAAAATACGTGGATTTTTTTAGTTAAACAGTGTTTTCACGTACCAAATTCAAGACTTTGGGCTAACAAGTAATCCGTTTTAAATGTGAGTATGTATAAATTGCTTTAAAACCGCATAGGCAGTTAACAGGCTGATGAGAACTCGGTAATTCAAGAACTGGGTTACGTTTTCGAATTTCTATGAACACCGCCATACTTGGCGACATGTTCAGTCAAGCCTAACCGAGAATAGTCAATGAATTGTATTTATATGCACGGGTCACGTCAAAGTGTTCAATGTATACTGCCCAAATAAAAAAGTGCCCAAATAAAAACAGTGTCACAGCACTATCCAAAATGAGTAAACCGGACAAGAAACGTAAAAAAGAAGTTAATTCTACTGGGAGTGTGAGTGAGAATGATAATGACTTGGCAGCTGACCAGTACGGTATTAATGTTGTGCCAAAATCGTCCAAACATGAAAATTCAGGTGATGAAACATTTCTTTGAAACGAAGTCTATGAAATTAAAAAGCAATTAAAAGACATTAATTCCAAATTATTGAGCATCGTTTCAAATGTCGATAGATCAATAAGTAAAATGAACGAGAAAGTAAAAAAATTAGTTGAGCGAGATGAAGAAAGACTTAAAGACATCGTTAATGAGCTCTTTGAGAAAGTTAAACAAGACTTTGTGAAATCCCTTACAAAGCAGCTAGACGTTTTAGAATCGAGAATCTTCGACAAAGAAGTAGAAAACGATAAGTTGAAGAAAGAGATCAAAACCCTGACATCTGAAGTTAACCATCAGACAGAAGAAAACGAGAAATTAAAAAGTGAAATTGCAAACTACGACAATAATCGAAGAAAATTGGAAAACGAATCAAACCAATATAGTAGAAGCAACAACATTCTCATTAGTGGTGTCGAGCCAGTCAATAGAGGAAATGAGTCCAATTTTGAAACGGCAGAAGAGACAACCAAATTAATAGTCACAAAAATAAATAGCATTGCCAACGAGAATCTGACCGCAGAAGACATTGATATAGCCCATGGGTTAAAGAAGGGCCCATCTGGCAAGAAGGACATTATTGCACGATTTAAGTCGAGAATGACCAGAAACAGAATCCTGAGGCAAGGAAAAGTGCTTCGTTCTCAAATCATTTTTGTGCGCGAAGACCTCACACCATTAAATATCGAGGTATTTATGAGTGTTAAACGTAAAATTGCAGATGAGGTGAGAAATGTTTGGTCGAGAAACGGGGTCATTTCATATAAAGACACGAGAGACGTTGTGCATCGTGTTGAATGGAGTGACTACCAACACTGGCTCGACTTGCCGTAGCCGAAATAGGTTCAAGCCTTCTGTATTCTTCAAACATCCTATGTGAGCGAATACTGGGGTATTATATACGTGCACTCATTAACAACGTTTTTATATCATATTGATACAATTAACATAATAAACTCATTAATAACGTTTTTATATCATATTGATACAATTAACATAATAAACTCATTAATAACGTTTTTATATCATATTGATACAATTAACATAATAAACTCTTTGTTTATTATTAAAACCAGTTAAAATCATTGTGTTGTTTTCGGTCACTTTACTACGATTATTGTCTGTCCATTATATCGAACATTTGTAGTAAGTTATAATGCACGTGCTCCTCGATTATATCGCTTAAATGTGAACTGCAATTATGTGTCGCTGATATTGTGCAAGAAAAACGGATATTAAAAATTGTCATTGTTTGCAAATCTCCTTTTGTACGCCTAGGAAGTGAAAGTCGACATTTGTTTCACTGTTTTACCCATCTGATTTTCAACATTCTCGCAATTAAATCCTATTAAAAAAATAACGAATGCTTTGAGAGTGTTTCAAAAAAGTCCTAAAAAGTAACAGCAATAAGAGATATTTTATTTGATGAGACTTTCTCGATATTTGTTTTACTGTTTTCAAACGATATGCAAACGTTTGTACCGTTATTACCCTTGTGTCGATTTAATATTCTGATGATAATAAATGATTTTGTGACACTTAAGTTTTGTAACAACAATGCGCGACTTCGCAGATTAAGGTCAGTCAAGTAGTTATACTTCATTAATGGAAAAACCAGTTGCGTGCGAATTAACATCTTTTGGACATGAAATGTCTTTAGTGTTTTTTAGCTCACCTGAGCGATAGCTCGAGGTGAGCTATTGTGATCACTCAGCGTCCGGCGTCCGTCCGTCCGTCCGTCAGTCCGTCCGTCCGTCTGTAAACAATTTGTAAACATCTTCTTCTACTAAACCATTGAGCCAATTTCAACTAAATTTCATGTGGAGTATCCCTAGGTCATGGGACAAAAGAATTGTTAAAAAAATATTGATCACATAACCAAGATGGCCGCCATGACCATATATGGTAAAAACCTTAAAAAATCTTCTTGTCAGAAACTGCTCATCAGATTTTCAAAAAAATTCACAGGGATGACCTTTGAGGGCTCCCCTGAAAAAGTTGTTCAAAGAAATTTGCTTCGTCAAAAAACATGGCCGCAGGAGCTCGTTGAACTTTGCATGTTTATTCGTTTTTGCCTATTTTGTGAAAACTTTCAAAAATCTTCCCTATTTTTTGTCCGATCCTTTCCAAATTTGCACAGTGTCTTAATATCAATGAGGAAACGAACCCTACAAAAAATGAGCATTATTGGTCCATGAAGTACAGAATTACCTGCCCTTGAATTGAGAAAATGGTGTTTATGCAATAAAGTCCAAATTTTTCATCCAATTCTTTCCAAACTTGTAAGGATTTAGTATGGTTCAAACAAGGGAAACAACTACGGTTTATGCATGTTCTTTTTATTACAGATTTGCCTCCCTTTAATTCATTCAAAATCTCATTTTACAGCAGAGATTCCAAATCTGACCTGTAAATGAGCCCCATATTTACTGCCGGTGCTATGTTACCTTTTCCCATTTGATCATTCTTAAGTATTGGTCTTGTAATGCTGCTACTGCTACTGCTACTGCTCTACTACTACTACTACTACTACTACTACTACTACTACTACTACTACTACTACTTCTACTACTACTACTACTACTACTACTTCTACTACTACTACCACTACTACTACTACTACTACTACTACTACTACTACTACTACTACTACTACTACTACTACTACTACTAGTACTACTACTACTAGTACTACTACCACCACCACCACCACCACGTCTACTATTACTACTTCTACTACTACTGCCACTACTACTACTACTTTTACCACTACTACTACTACTACTACTACTACTACCACTACTACTACTACTACTACTACTACTACTACTTCTACTACTACTTCTACTACTACTACTACTACTACTACTACTACTACTACTACTACTACTTCTGCTACTACTACTACTACTACTACTACTATTACTACTACACCACCACCACCACCACCACCACCACCACCACCACCACCACCATTCACAGTGACAAAAAACGTATTCACACAATGGCTGCTACTACAACTTATAGCCCA
Organism: Dreissena polymorpha; assembly: GCF_020536995.1. Classification (NCBI taxonomy): domain Eukaryota; kingdom Metazoa; phylum Mollusca; class Bivalvia; order Myida; family Dreissenidae; genus Dreissena; species Dreissena polymorpha. The sequence goes on from NC_068365.1 coordinate 42,151,220, forward strand.
TATAGGGGTGCATGCATGTTTTACAAACAGCCCTTGTTTCTTTGGGATTTTAACCACAACTGTTCATGTTTATCTCCGACACATATTTTTAGGTCACCTGTCATGAAGTGACACGGTGAGCTTATGTGATCTAGTGATGTCCGGCGTCCGTTGTGCGTGCCTGCGTGCGACCGTGCGTCCGTCCGTCAACAACTTGTTTGTGTAGACAGTAGAGGTCACAGTTTGCATCCAATCTTGATGAAATTTGGTAAAAATGTTTATCTTGATAAAATCCGGTTTGGGATCGTTTTTGGGTCATCTGGGGTCAAAAACAAGGTCACTAGGTCAAATAATAGAACAACCTTCTGTAGACAAAAGAGGTCACAGTTTTCATCCAATCTTTATGAAATTTGGTCAGAATGTTTATCTTGATGAAATCTGGGTTGGGTTTTTATTTGAGTTATCTGGGGTCAAAAACTAGGTCACTAGGTCAAATAATAGAAAAACCTTGTGTAGACATTAGAGATCACAGTTTTCATCCAACCTTTATGAAATTTGGTCAGAATTCTTGATGAAATCTGGGTGGAATTGTATTTGGGTTATCTGGGGTAAAAATCTAGGTCAAATAAATAGAAAAACCTTGTGTTGACAATAGAGGTCACAGTTTTTATCCAATATTTATGAACTGTGGTCAGAATGTTTATCTTGATGAAATCTGGATTGGGATTGTATTTGGGTCATCTAGAGTCAGGAACTAGGTCACTAGGTCAAATCATAGAAAAACATTGTGTAGACAATAGAGGTCATAGTTTTCATCTGATCTTTATGAGTCAGGTGAGCGATTCAGGGCCATCATGGCCCTCTTGTTTGTTGTTTTTCGCATAGACTGTTCTTATTGTTAATAAATTTCAATTAGTTTCTTTGTGTGATTTATGGATATTTATATATGCACACATGCGTATGTTTATGCAAGTCTGAACTCATATATGTATATATAGGTGTATTGTGTATGTATATATATAAATATAAACGCATATGTGTATGTATATTTGTATGCATGTATGCATGGATTAATGTGCTTGTATGCGTGTATGTATGTATGTATGTTTGAAAATAATTAATTTTAAGTAGTTTCTTTGTGTGATTTATGGATATGTATAAATGCACTTGTGTGTATGTTTATGCAAGTCTGAATTCATATATGTATATATAAGTGTTTCTTTGTGTGATTTATGGATATCTATATATCCGCATGTGTGTATGTTTATACAAGTCTGAATTCATATACGTATATATATAGGTGTTTTTGTATGTATAAATAGAAATATAAAAACATATGTGTAGGTGTATGCATATTTGTATGCTTGTATGTATGGGTGAATTTACTTGTATGTATGTACGTAGTTTTGAAAATAATTAATTTCAATTAACTTCTTCGTGTGATTTATGAATATGTATAAACGCATTTGTGTGTATGTTTATGCAAATCTGAATTCATATATGTATATATAAGTGTTTCTTTATGTGATTAATGGATATGTATATATGAACATGTGTCTATGTTTATACAAGTCTGAGCTCATACATGTATATATAGATGTTTTTGTGTATGTATAGATATAAATATAAACGCATATGTATATGTGCATGGGTATTTGTATACGTGTGTGTATGGGTGAATTTACTTGAATGTATGTACGTATGTTCGAAAATAATTAATTTCACTTAGCTTCTTTGTGTGATTTATGGATATTTATATATGCACTTGTGGGTATGTTTTATGCAAGTCTGAATGCGCATATTTCTATATATAGGTGTGTTGTGTATGTATATATAGAAATATAAGCGCATATGTGGATGTATATTTGTATGCGTGTATGAATGGGTGCATGTGCTTGTATGCGTGTATGTATGTTTTGTTTGAAAAAAGACATGAATGCATACAACTATAATGATATTTTAGTATATGTAAACGATTATGTGTGTAAAATAAAGGTCTGTTGTCATGCTTCACAGTTACGTTTGTAAAACTGCCCATTGTTGACCGTGACATCAAGAAGCCTTTCTGCTTTCGTTTTATTTTCGTTTTAAGGCTCCTTGTTCTGTTTTAGTTTTCCAATGCAATAAACGATGGCCTTGATACATCTTTAAACTAATAAAGGTGTATCAAACAGGCCGATCTTATTGTTATGATTTTTCAATTAGTTTCTTTGTGTGATTTATGGATATGTATATATGCACATGTGTGTATGTGTATGCAAATCTGAATTCATGTATGTACATATAGCTGTTTTTGTTTATGTGTATATATGTGCACTAAATAGTGTTTACATTTAATTGACCGTATTTCAAATAGACAGATTCCTGTTAACTATCTATTAAAATATGCATTTATTATTCTCTCATGTTAATTTGTTCACCTTTTTCTTCAGCCTTTTTCTTGGTGTATAGTAGAACATATTTTTTTTCATTTTTGTATTCAACTTATTTCTTGGTGTTTAGTAGAAAATATATTTCATCTAGTCTTAAGACAGTAACCAAGTGGGCAGGCACACAAAAGATTGCAATTTACTTTACTCCCTTCTTGTATGAGTATTAACATATGCACTCTTAATGTAAAAGGGCTAAATAACAAAGACAAACGCATTAAATTTTCAAATGGTTAGACGAAAAAAAAACAACATATGTCTTTAACAGGAAAGTCACCTAACAACTACCTTAGCACAAACATTGAAAAATGAATGGGACGGAGATATTCATCTAAGTGGACAACATACAAATAAACAAGGCATCGCTTTTCTGATCAAAAGTAATACAGAAATAACAGTAGATGATTTTAACGAAATAATAGTTGGCAGACAAGCAAGTATAGATATAAAAATACACGAAACACAATTAACATTAATAAACGTTTGCGGCCCTAACATAGATGAATCCAAATTTTACGAAACATTACAATCCTATATAATAAGTAACCAAGATAAAAACATTATAGTCGGAGGTGATTTCAATATTGTTCTTAACCCAATGTTAGATAAAAGAAATGGAAATCTTCATGCTCACTCAAAAAATAGAAACATTTTGAATAACATTATTGAAAACTACAATTTAATGGACATATGGCGTACAATTAATCCGAATAAAAGAAAATTCACCTAGCACTCAAATACAAAACCCACAATATTTTGCAGATTAGACTACTTTTTAATATCTGAGTCACTTTGCAATATTATCGACACATGCAACATAAAACCAGGATTTATGACTGATCACTCGCTAGTTGAACTAAAACTGCATAAAATACAACCTGAAAGAGGCCCAGGGTACTTTAAACTTAATAATAGCATCTTATTAAATCATAATATCAAACACAAATAAAACAGGAAATAACTGATACAGTCCAAAATAACAAAGATGCAAATCCAAACACCTTATGGGAAATAATTAAAAGCAATAAACGTAACACAACAATTAGATACACGGCATTTAAACAAAAAAGAAACACACAAACTTGAACATGAAACCATAAAAATCATTGAAACACTTGAAAAACAGTTGCATTAAACAAACACAAATGATACCCCCGCAATTGAAAATGAAATTGCTTCAAAAAAACAAATAATAGAATGAATTTATAATACATACCTCAATGGCATAATACTTCGAGCGCGGGCACAGCATGTTGAACCAAATGAAAAAAAAACAAAATACTTTGCAAACATTGAAAAACATAGAAGCGAACAAAAACTGTGCACAAACTAGTTGTCAATGGCAAAGACATAACAAATAGAAATCAAATACTAGAAGAACAACGTATATTCTTCGAAACGCTCTATAAACGAAAGAATGTCGAAACTAACACCCTGTTCAAAAATACACATCATGCTTTAAATGAAGAGGAAAAACAAGTATTGACGGATAACTATCAGAATATGAATGTGGACTGGCTCTTAAAGAAATGCAAAATAACAAAAGTCCGGGATCTGATGGCATCACTACCGAGTTGTAAAAAATTTTGGAACGATATAAAAACACATTTAACTAATTCACTAAATTATTCATTTAACAAAGGAAGTCTAACAACACTTCAAAAACAAAGTATAATATCACTCATTCCAAAACCTGGAAAAAATTAAGAATCCTCGTCAAACTGGCGCCCGATTAGTTTACTGAACAATGATTATAAAATAGCAACTAAAAGCATAGCAAATAGAATTAAGAAAAAATTACCATCAGTCATTTCAAGAACTCAATCCGGTTTCATAAAAGGACGTTACATTGGTGAAAACGTTCGTCTTATACAAGAAATGCACTTCAACTATAACAACAATTCAAATAATTCTGGTCTAATATTCTTTGCAGACTTTGAAAAGGCATTCGATTCACTTGATCACTCGTTTATGTTTGCTTGCTTAGAAAATATGAACTTTGGTGATAGTCTCATTAAATGGGTAAAACTGTTCTATACCGACATTAATAGTATAATTACTAACAATGGCTTCTTCTCAAACAGCTTTAACATTGAACGAGGGGTTCGACAAGGGTGTCCACTTTCATCATCGCTATTGATTATATGCATCGAGTATCTATCACATCATATCCAATCAAATAAACATATAAATGGCATATCAATAGAATCTGACGAAGAAATTAAACAGTCCCTATTTGCTGACGATGCAACTTATTTTTTAAATGACAATTACGATTCTTTCCATAACCTAATAGAGACACTAACCCTTTTCAGAATGACATCGGGTCTTAAACTTAACAAAAGTAAATGTACTGTGCTACGAGTAGGTAAATTAAAACAAAGTAATGTCCAATTTAAAAAAGAAATGAAATTTAACTTGACATCCGATGAAGCCACCACGTTAGGAATTACATTTACAAATAATGAAAATGATACAATTCTAAAAAACATACTGCCTAAGTTACAAAAATTTAAAAACTGCTTAAAATCATGGCAACACCGTAAACTTACACTAATCGGAAAAAACACAGTATTAAAAACATTTGCACTTCCTAAATTAATTTATGTATTAACAGTTCTCCCGAATCCACCAAATGACATTATAAACGATATAAATTCAACAATATTTAATTTCGTATGGGACGATACACCTGACAAAATTAAACGAACTCAGTTGATTCAATCCGTAGAAAATGGAGGTATCAAATTAACGAATATTGACTCATTCGTGAATGCAATCAAATGCAGCTGGATTAAAAGATACTTAGATAGTACCAATACGAGTAAATGGAAACTATTCTACCAGAAGATTTTAAAAAAATATGGCGATTTCTTACTTTTTGAATGTAACATCAGCAATAATATCTTACATGAAATTTCAAAAGAAAACATATTCCTATCTAATGTTCTATCAGCATGGAGTAATGTTACTCATAACCTAGAAACCCAAACTAATAGTTAAACTATTTTATGGAACAATAAAGACATAACTTCAAACAATAAGACGTTTTTCTATAAAGATTGGTTTGAACGAAGCATAAAATACGTTGACCAACTATACGACTACAGAATCAAGGACTTCTACTCCTTTGATAATATATGTTACATATACGGAATACCCTCAAGTAATTTCCTGAAGTACTACACATTAATAAAAAACATACCCATACATATTAAATCAATAATCAATATAAATAACACACCATGTACTCAAACAACATTTTTAGAAAACATACTTGCAAGACAAAACAAAACGAACAAAATATTTTTCACACTACAAATTAAAAACCCTATAGAAAACTCCAAAATCCAAAATAAATGGCAAGTGCTTTTTCGAGAACAAGAACTTAAATGGAAACACATATTTATCATGCCATATAAAGCAACTATCGATAGCACACTGAGAAATTTTCAATATAAATACGTCCATAGAATTATAGCTACAAATAAACATCTCTTTAAATCCACACTATCTAACTCTAATTTATGTGACTTCTGCGGTGAAAACATCGAAACTATAGAACATCTTTTTTGGGAGTGCAAACACATCCAGCCTTTTTGGAACCAGTTAGCATCCTTTCTTGAATAACAACGACTAAGCGTTAAACTATCCTATTTAAGTGTTAGTCTCGGAATTAACTCATTTAAATCCTTTGAAGGTAATAGTACTGTGAATTTTATTCTTATATTGATGAAATATTTTATCTTTAACATGCAGTGAAGAAAACAAATACCAAATTTTAATTGTTTTATCCATAGTCTTAAACTTTAAAATCCAGATTGAGAAAGAAATGGCCCTCAGTAATGACAAATTGCAGATCTTTAATCAAAAATGGAATCGAATTAAATTCTCAAAATGCTTGTCCACTTATATACTATTCACTCCTTTTTTATGCTATCTTTTTCAAATATATTTTAGTATTATTGGTTTAGTTTTTTCAATCTTATAAAGATCATTAATAATATATAACAGAACACCTACTGTTGTCATAGATCGAAATGTCTCACACCAAGGTCTAAAACTTTATCAGGCATAGTTTTTGTATACTTTGTTAGAACCATTGTTTGCAAATAGAAAAACATTTTATTATGTATACAATATATGCTTTATAATGAATAAAAAAATAAATAAATTTACCACTCGCCAGCTGTCAATAATTGAATCTGATAACATCCGCGATCAATCAATCATATATAGATTTCGTACACATTGCAGCGCGTTATCGTAACCATCTGTCCGACATATAGATATAGTCGTAGTGGTTGTATAAATGTTTCATTTAAGATCCTTAACGTGCAAGCAGGTTGACTTTGTGGCGTAAAATTCGTAAAAAATGAACATAACTATATTTGATGCGAAACTGTTACAGGGTGAATTATTTATGCAGAATTTATGAAATTCTCTATTTGCTTGTGCTCAACATGTTTTAATTCAATGAACACGTGTTTACACGTTAACACTTTCCCGAACAACAATAGTACTTATTATGTTCTATTTCTTTGTAATCCATATTTTTAAACAAAGTTTGATATTAAATTTAGAAGAATACTAGTGGCATCGTACTTTGACCTGCATACATATATACATATAAAGATACTATTATGTTATAGATATTATATAAAATCCGTGCTTCACGTTTTACGTTAACGCTCGGCGAATATAAAGAATGCTCGGGATATATATGACGTTCGAAAGTCATGGCATATTAAAATTGTTTTGTGATAAGTGTTATGGATTTGACGATGGGAATACGAAGTGTGGAAAAATATGTTACGTGGTCCGATAAGTTACATAGCGAATCATCGTGTTAGGTTTTTAAAATTGTAATTGTTTTCATGCCGATCGTCATTTAAAAATACATTTCTCGTTTATTTTTAAACCTAAGAACAGCGATGTATTACATAAGCCAGCGTGTATACATCCACGTGCTATATATGAATTTTCGACGATTTAAAGTCAACGAGTAAATATTTGTTACATCGATACGTCGGCTATTTTACCTGCCAGTACGTAGACTAAGCACGCGATCGTGCAGTTAATATGATGTACTTGAGCCCTGGTCTTTCGAAATACACAATCGAAATTTTAGAGTCCATTTTGGAGTTGTGAATTGGAAATGATAATTTCAAGTTCATGTTTATATGAACTGTTTTTTTTTCCTGCAAAACAACTGACAATGCATTGAAATCAATGTTAAAAGATGATGTCATTAAAGTTTAAAATTTCAGGTTTTTGTTAAATAACAAAATGGTATAGTAAAAATCAAGATCAGACGCATTTGTGTGAGTATGACGATGTGGTATAAAAATGTAGTTCTGTCCTTTGGTCAATATCGGCTTTGTAATAATGAACATACAAAAGAGATACTGACTTTGAAATTGAACAATATATTCAAGTATGTCTGCTACTCGACTGAGACGTTTTTAGTATGGAATGAGTGATGTATTGGACGTCATCATTGATGACGTTCATTCGAACGAATGATAAAGGGGGCTAAAATTCGTTAAGCTCCAGCGTATAGCAGCGATTTGAGGGTCTTGAAAACTGGCCCAACACTTGTGCTGAAATTTGACATGTATATGGACCAGAACTCGATCAACACGATGGCGTATTCGTCATATCTGGGAAAAGTCCAGTTTTTGATAAAATTACGAAAAAGTGGTGTTTTTTATTGCGCAATCGCTATAAAATGAGTTCTCGCCGGAAGCGTTAATAGCGTTAATAGCAACCCAAACACAATTCAACCCAAGGAGACAATTCACGCGATAGACACTTCAAATTTGATATTAATTAATACATATTGCGATTTTATTCCCAAATTAATAAATAAGTTCATATTGCGTTTAACATACGAAGCTGAACCCGTTTAGAAAATATTAACAAAACAAACAAAAACAAACAACAGTTTAATTTCATTGATGTAAATATGGTAACCTGATTACATATCCACAAGCGTACACATGAAAAATAGTTCGCAAGTAAACAACAAACAATCAAATTTAAACGCAAATAAGTTAACAAAATATATATAATAAATCCGAGAAATCGATACTTAAAACTACCATTTTTGCACTAAAAACATTTTTGAGAGTCATTTAAACACATAATTTCGGAAGTATACAACCAACAATCAAAATGGCTGCCAATGAACGTTCGAAAAGAACGCGAGAAATTATTTACAAAATAACATCATCAAAATAATTAAAGTGAACGCTACTTCGCCGTTTTTTAGATAAGTATACGATCTATTGAAAAACACTAGCATTTGACATAAACACACCCGTGGATATGGAAATAGACATCACGCGGCTCCCGCATTTTGCGCTGTGTACGGTTGTTCAGAAAACTTGGTAAGTGTCATTGTGTTATTGAATTTGTCCGATGAGTTGAATTTTATATACCATTACCATACGAGAAAGTTTTCAAACACATTTATTTCTTACGAAACTTACCTTGAAAAATAAACAACACAAATATTAGTGGCACGAACTGATAGTGGAACGAAACGACAATCAACCGTTAAAGTTCAAGGGCATAATTTGAATGGAAATACATGTGTTGAATATTGGATAAATTAATTGTTTTGCCGTTAAAAGGGTAAGTTTTTTTGGTTTGCTTTGCTTATTATTTTTATCAAAACACAAGTTTTATAGTTTGATTTCTGTACAACAGTTCAGTTAACGTTATATCTTGAATTTATAAATATCGAAATAGATGTCGGAGTTTGCACATTTCGGACGTTGCTATGCAAGTTAGTTCTCGATAGAATATACTGTTTTACCTTTTCGCATACAGTTGTGCAGCTGTTTTCCATGTAATGATGCAATGTTTAACGTCTGGAATACCCCCCTCGATGATTATAAATCATTAACTTCTCAAATTATAAGCATCGTCAACTTGACAAAGTTCTGTCAAGATTTAATATTTTTATTTAATTAATAATTAGTAGAATATGTAAAGCTGAGTAACATTAATTCAGACTGATTTCTGATTAGGGCAGTGGTTCACCTGATTCTCATATAGGTTCACCACACCACAATTTATAGCAGTACAAAAACAAATAGCTTGTAATTATAATTGATAAATGTGAATGTTTAATTTATTTGTTTGCAACAATTTGGAACCTTTTGGTTTGAGCATTGTAAGCCTAGTGTATATTTGCCCCTTTGTTCAGCACACATGAATTGATATGGAATACAGCTATATCTCGTGTGGCGTATTTTCATTTAAACTCTGGATTTTAATGACTACAAGTCAGTCGTGCAGTTAAATATGTTTTTAAGCATAGAAAGAATCCAATATTATTTTGGATTTTGTGTTTGCCATGCATAATTTAAATTTTCATAGGAATAAAATAACTTACAGCGACAGGATTACGGCTTTGTTATGTTAAGCATTTGATACAAATGTAATTAAGAATTAGTGTGGTTGTAAATAAATTTTGAGAAATGGAACGCAAAAAAATCACAGAAAATGGAAGTGCGTGCATGTTACTGTGTCTTGCAACTTTATAATATTGTTTTAAGAATTGGATTAAAGTTTAAATTTAGGTAAGCGTGTTGCTTATACTAAATTTAGTTCTTTATGTCTCCTTTGATCTAATATGGTATGAAATGCGTATCTCGTGTAACGTTATTTCATTAAAACTCTGGATTTTAATGACGACAAGTCAGACGTGTTATTTTATTTTACAGTAAAATATTTTTTAAAGCATCAAAAGATTGTAAAAATATTTCCGATTGTATTTTTGTCATGCATAATTTAATCTTCCATAAGAATAAATAACTCGCTGCGTAAAGATTTCGGTTTCCTTAATCATGTTTTAGATAAGAATGGTTAGCATTTGATGCACAAATTTAAAAAAAAATAGTGTGGTTTTTAATAAATTTTGAGAAAGAGAAGGATGACCAAAGTTGGAGGTTCAAATCTTTGTAACTTTATTGTTTTAAGCAAAGGATTAAAGTTAAAATTGATGTACATGTAAGCATGTTGTTAATGCTAAATTGAGTTTTTTTATGACTCCTTCGCTTCTGTATTGCGACACCTTAAGGGTTTCGCGTGATGGAATGAGTGTGGAGTTCAAATGAATTTGAGATTTTTTTACAAAGTGCGTGCAGTTACCGTATCTTGCAACTTTATTGTTTTAAGAATTGGATTAAAGTTTAAATTTAGGTAAGCGTGTCGCTTATACTAAATTTAGTTTTTTATGTTTCCTTTGCTCTTATATGGTATGAAATGCGTATCTCGTGTAACGTAATTTCATTCAAACTCTGGATTTTAATGACGACAAGTCAGACGTGTTATTTTATTTAACAGTAAAATCTTTTTTAAAGCCTCAAAAGATTGTAAAAATATTTCCGATTGTATTTTTGTCATGCATAATTTAATCTTCCATAAGAATAAAATAACTCGCTGCGTCAAAATTTCGGTTTCCTTAATCATGTTTTAGGTAAGAATGGTTAGCATTTGATACACAAATTTAAAAAAAATAGTGTGGTTTTTAATAAATTTTGACAAAGAGAAGGATGACCAAAATTGGAGGTTCATGTCTTTGTAACTTTATTGTTTTAAGCAAAGGATTAAAGTTAAAATTGATGTAAATGTAAGCGTGTCGTTAATACTAAATTTAGTTTTTTTATGACTCCTTCGCTTCTGTATATACAATGTATACACTACGTGACCCGTGATTGTTGCCTAATTTGCGGAGTCAAGGCGGACAGTTTGATTTTTGAGTGGAAAATCACCGCGATTTCACGTGATTCGTCACTCTGCCGTCGCGCGAGAGCAAGATAATCTTCGCCCAGATTCCCCTCAGTTTTGCGGTGATTCGCCGTGATTGCAGTGGATATCGGTGACATCGATGATTCAGCAATTCATGCATATAAACCGAATTGTATCGATAACTGTATACATAACGCTTTTCTAATGTTCACAATTATCAAATAATCCAACATAATTACAACTTCACTTACGAAAAAAATAATCTTAAACATTTATGTCGGTAAATATGCTTGAGAATTTCATTAACACAACCATATGACTACGCCATTTTTCAGAAGTGTAAAGAGTACAGTGCATAATGTGGGACGAGCGTATTTAAAAAGCTTATATCATATTTCTCGTAAATTACCAAATTATTAGTTTTGTCTAAATCAAATACCATGTATAGAGAAACAAGGTATTTATAACAGACCAATGACGAAACACTATGCAACTTTCAATTTAGACAGTGCTACATGTATATGGCAACAATATGGAATTTGAAAAGTGGTAGTGTATTCGGGCCTGGAATATAATTAAATAATGTTTACATGTTATGTTCAATAATTATTGCATGATCATTCTGCGCTGTTATATTAATTTGGAGCCGTTAAAGCTTCCGACATTACTTCATCAAATTCATGTCGAACGGGAGTATTTTAGCTAATACGCCCATTGTATACAACAACAACAAAAGCTTTATTATTGCAATGTATAATGTAAATGTATACATATATGTTACATGTACATGCGGTGATGCGAGAATTGCAGCAAAAATCACGGGTCGCGTAGTGTAGTATGAAATACATATCTCGTGTAACATAATTTCATGTAAACTCTGGACTTTAATGACGACAAGTTGGATGTACGCAGGGGTTTTTTTTACTAAGAAAGTGACGCCGATATTCGGCGTCTTCCCCTACCAGAATTTTTCCCCTAAAAATACCATTTCCCCTCCAAAAATATAATTTTTCACCAAAATATAATATTTTACCCTCAAAGAATTTTTTTTTCTTTTGGGAAGTCGACGCTTATCCAATTTGTACCATGTACAACGATCTCTCTCTCTCTCCCGACGAACACTCAAATCTGGGAATCCCAGTGATTCTATATATAGCTCTTAAATTACGTCATGGAAACCGGGCAACTAATCGTATTAATCATGTGACTATTTTACTGGATTCCGGTCTTGCGCGAGAAGGGTGTTTCGTCAATTAATTACCGGAAACCAGTCGAATTTTCATCCGGGTTATGTGAAAGCCAAGATATAAACGTTAAAACAGAAAAAGTCTCACAATTGGCGTTCATACACGAACAAAATAAAACGTTCGGACTCGGAAAATATTAATTGCGTTGACGTATTTTTTAAGAATGAATCATCAAAAACCGTTGAAACCCAGCAGGATTCGGAGGTACATGTAATCAACATCGATTAATACTGTCAGATTATTGTGAAAGTGAAAGAAGACAATCGGCAGCTGCCGCACCTTTTCCTTCCAATACTGTAGCAGATCTAGATCGTCAACCCATTCATCATGAAATTGAAATCACAATATTGACATCGTTCCCCGGCCCAAGTTGAAAACATTTCCCATTATTAGATCTACCCCTGCAACTTTATTTAGGACTTTGACTTTAATATCATACTTGTTCATGTGTTTAAGAACAAAAAGGTCAGAGACATGACTCTTTTTCTAAAAAAAAACCTGAAGTCTGTAGGTCAGTTATAGACATTGAAATGAACAGTTTTTATTTTTTCCCCAAATATGTCTCTTTCGCGCTCGATTTTCCCCTTTTACCCAGCGTCCAGCGTCTTCCCCTTTTTCTAAAAAAAAACCCTGCCTGTAATTACTCAACAAACCCGACAGATTAGAGATAATACGGATGAGGAAGATAATGTTCCGCTTGCTGAATTGCAAAAACATTTGAGAAATAAACAATTCGCGGATATACAGTCAAGCTCCAGTGAATCAGATACGATGCATTCCGATAACAGTGATTCACAAAACTCACCTGTACGTAGGTTTGAAAATGATTCTTCAGGCGACCAGATGCAAATTGACGCGGTAGCGTTTAAACACAAAAAACGAAAATTGACAAAAAAGACTTCACGTTCAAATAACGCAATGAAGAAGGCAATGTTCACGTGCCTTCAAACAATGGCTGAACACATGTAAATGGATGGACTACAAAATAAAGCGAGATAGATGTCGAGACTTAAAGACCCCAAAAATTTTGTATATAGAGAAATATGTTTTGAATGTATATGTAGTAAATATGTAAAAACAGGGTTATAGAGGACGGTATCGTCCGATTTTGATAATGTATCGTCATTAGCATTGATTTACGAGTTTAGAATGAAATGAAAATGTCATATTTAAGTCTACGGGTGATATAATAGATATATTTCAGTAATATGTAACAAACAGTAAATATAAGAATCGTGACTCGCGAAATGCACACAAACAATTAGTAAGTACATTAAGTGAGAAAGAGCGACATTCCGATACGTTTTCCAGGTGTGAATACAATTGGGTTGTCAAATTAAATGGAGACCCGCGAATACAGAAGGCGTACAAACGTAGGGATGGTCTGTCATCTGTCTATAAACGCCAAGATACACACGTTTGACGCCCATATCTTGATGACAGGCGTGGGTCACGAATTAGACGAGTACGTTACGAAATTGGTATAAATAACCCTCAAAATAGGCGGACTCACTAAGTACGTTCGATTACGTGACAAGCTTATGACAACGCACTTGACACAACATTAACCAACGATAACTTATGCCCTACAGCGCTCAGGTAAACAACATTTTAGGCATAAATAACATTTTGATACAGTTTGTAAATATCCTTAAAAGCAAAGCAGTGTACCTTTTATTAGTATAATGTAAAAGATACAACTATATTGCTATGATTCATTACAAATTTGATACTGATCGAATATGTAGTTTATTCTTTTTCGTTTCTTTATAAGAATACCTACATTAAGACAAGGGATTTTGTTTGTAAATTTTTGTTCCCAAGTAAATAAAACATAATAAAGCACAATGCATTTCAATGAATAGACAAACGCGTATAGTTTAAATAACACATCATAAATTTGCGTCATGAGAATCACGTTCCATTAGCACATTAATTTTATTTGGGTATATCTTATAATAGGTGTGAATAGTAATCTGAGTGCTTATATAGCAAATTCCATTAATATGTAAATAAAAGGCCCGTTTATCATTTCATGTAATTGACCCTATAAGATTTGCCAATGCGATACAAGTTAAGGAGAAAAGCAGCGCTCCTGACATCGTTGGCGTGGTTTGCCTGCAGCAACATGCGTTCATAACGCATTTGAGATCGTGATCAGATCTTAACACCCCGACAAAGAAGAAGAATATGTCATCGACATGCCGATATCTTCGACGACGATGTATCCGTCGAGAATCAGATGACTTAACAGACGACTTCAATTAGGATCAACATTGTCGACATTGCTCCAAATTGTGAACCAGCATCAGTACCATACAACGAGTGGACTGTTAATGGACATTTCACGCGTCGTCGAAAATGATTTTTAAAGATACGATGATATGATATGAAAGGACTTGATGATGAAAATCGCGCGTACGTTGTACATATATTAGGTGAACATTTTATCGTCTATGAACTTATATATATATGTGTGTTACCTTTATTACATGTACATAAACACTAATTATAATACTACAGTCATGAATGCAGACATTCTCCAGAACTATATATAATAAACGTTTGAAGTATTCTAAATCGTGCAACAGCCGAGGACCAACAGCTTCTCCGACCGACCATCATCGTCTTCATTCGGAAGCCGTCGTTTCAATCGACTGCATGTTACCATCTACAACCAGATGTCAAATACTCTCCAACCGGACGTCTCATCTCTTCACCTAGACGCCACATCGCCTCCAGCAAAGATGTCAAAAATGGACACTATTCGTATTGGATTTCCCAAACCAGTGACACGTTCCACTTCATTGTGATTGACATTGACTATTTAAATATTCCGACGTTTTATTATTTCAGCAGAAACATTCGATAAAAATTTCATTAATAATATGCAGATTTTCACCATATATATGTTTTAGTCACTGATGTTTTCATGTTTTCGTGTTTGATTTTCTACATCGTATGTATTAATATGTTTTCGTTTACTTCCATGCTTACATTCTTAAAGATTTTTCTGTATCCTAAAATACATAAAAATCAAATTGAGAGGATAAGTTGTGTCAAATAATGATGAGAAATTGGGTGAAATATTTGGGTTTTCTTTATGTACGAAATATTGACAAGTATATCAGTAGCGAGTATGCATTAACAACAAAGGGGTTACAATGCTGTTGACACAAGCCTTAGGCTGTATTTGCATTATTTATTATTTGTACCACAACGCTCATTAACGTGTGCATACTTGAATAGTGACTTCTCCAGATTGTAATTCAGCCAATTAGAAATAAAGACACATAGAACACTGACCAATGGGATTCATAGCTGAGTTTCACGGGCCAGATGTTAGAGGGAAACAAGACAGTTAGCGTTTAGACTTGGAGGTGTACGGATCGAGAAAGATACGATCATGTAGCTATCAGACTGTATTTGTATAACCGAAAATATTAAGTATGTTAGACATTAAATTGGACTAGAAACTGATATGTGGTGTTGTTGAATATTTTATCTTATATTATGCAGAGAAATTAATATAAATAGAGAGGGACCGACTTGTCCCATGCGCGGCACGAGAAAATGGTAGTTAATGCAAAACTTGTCATCTTGGCATTATGCGCACGACGAGATATCGAATGATAGGCTACATACCGGTAATTTAAGAGTAATGAACATTGTTAGTAACTATGTGTCGTCTATGAACTATGAACGATTACGTGACAGTATTGAGTGCGACGAGTTAAAGAGAGGTTTACACGGCTAGGCTTTCCGAGATAAATGTAAGTACACACTGGTATTAGAATGGTATTCTATTTATCAGATAATATCTTGAATATAAATGATATTCAGACAATTCCATTATTATGGTTTAATAATTTATTATTTAATCAATAAATAAACGCGAGCAGCAAATCAATTAATTTCGTTTGTAGTGGAAACCGAAAGTAAACAAACCAACCGTCAAAATGGCTGACGACATAGCAACGTAACACTCAGAAAATATTTACAAAAGAAGATCATCAGAAATGATGTAAAGTGAACGCTAATTCGCTGTTTTGTAGATAAGTATACGATCTATTGAACAACCATAACATTTGACATAAAAACACCCGCGGATATGAAAATCTTCAGCGTAACGAAATAGCAGACACCACACGGCGTCTCATCTGATTCTTCGCTGTTTGCCAAGGCCGATAATATAATGAATGGAAATGCACAAACTCAGTAACTGGCAAGCATATATGCATTAGTAGGTTGTTTCGTGATTATTTAGAAACGACTACATAATTCTTTTTGTTCAGCCAGTGCAACTTAACAAAAATAAGTATAAAAAGTTTCTACACCTGACAACAATGTGCCAACTTAATACAAGGTAAGTTGTTTACATTATTTAAAATATTGCAAGCTTACAGTATACAACAATAAAGACCTGGTACAATGTAATGTCATCGTTTTAATTTTAATAAGCCCGTGGTTAATTACCCTTTTTAATCTTATGGATCAATGCATCTCTAACACCTTCAATTGACTTGTTCATGAAAAATATACACCCTCAGTGCATGTTATCCCATACACCATCACTCACTTACTAAGGCTCGATTGGTCATTGTCGGCTCGGGTACTACTTACCGGTACATGTACCCCGGGTACTCTTAACTTTACTTACAACGGCCACCGGAAAAACTTTGCGAAACCGAAATTTCGCAAACTTAAGTACCCTTTTTCTTAAAGATTTGCTACTTTGAGACATAGTATGCGATAAAAGTCTTATCGTTGATTAATAATTGGTTATTTTCACTCAAAAAACGCGTTTTCTTCACTATGAAATTTATAAGCAAAGTTGGGGTTCCCATGGGATTTTTGCATTTTCCCATGGGATTTTCGATTTTCCCATGGGATTTTTTCTCCCATGGGATTTTTTTTCTCCCATAATTTGCAAATGGGAGAAAAATCCCATGGGATTTTGAACATTTTAAAAAACGTGTTTTATTTGCGTTTGCAAGTATTTTAACGTTATTTAAGGACTGTATATTGGTTTTATGCCAATTATATATAAAAATATTTAGTAATAAAAAAATCCCATTTTAAAATGGGAGAAAAAAATCCCATGGGATTTTTTTCTTATTTTGAGAGATTTATTCATGAAACTTTCAGAAACATCATATTTTATGAAATGATGAACAACTACGATATTTTAATGCGTTTAGTCGTGTTTAAAAAAAAACAAAAAATCCCATGGGATTTTTAGATCCCATGGGATTTTTAAATCCCATGGGATTTTTTCTCCCATGGGATATTTTCTCCCATGGGATTTTTTTCCAATGGGATTTTTCAGTTTCGTAAGCCGAATAAGTTTCTTAATGCGAAAAACAACAATAAAGGAAATAATAATTATAATTTTGAATAATAAATTGAATAATATAAATAACATGTATATTTTTAAAATGAGTTACAATTAAAGGTTTATGCTAGTAGAACTTATCATTTCTTGTTCGAGCAGATGGTTGAGTCCAATTGGTGAGTATGCCAGCTTAGAACCAGTATGAATGCATCGCAGACAGACAACGCTGTCATACTGTACACACCGCGGAGTAACAATCTTTATTGCATTTCATTTTGCAACAGAAAATGAACTCCGTAGTATAATTGATCTTATATATGCCCTCTGCTTTTGAAAGCGTGCAACACATTAACATAACAATAAGTCCATGCCAAAAACTATGTGCAAATTCCATTCAAAGCTATATACACATTATAAAGGTCAGATGACCCGCGTCATGCGAAAATGGGTCTTATGTCATATGCGGCCGAAGTTGGTCCATCCTAGCTTGTCCAACCGCGCAGTCTGGTCAGGTACTACGCTGACTGATATATAAAGTCAAGCCATGATTCGTGGTCTCATATCCAAACTCGGTAGCTCCTGTGCGAAACTTTCACCGGAAACGACGGCACCGAGACGGGCGCTCGAACTTTGCGGATGCGCGTTATATGTT
Source organism: Dreissena polymorpha (assembly GCF_020536995.1). Classification (NCBI taxonomy): domain Eukaryota; kingdom Metazoa; phylum Mollusca; class Bivalvia; order Myida; family Dreissenidae; genus Dreissena; species Dreissena polymorpha. The sequence goes on from NC_068365.1 coordinate 42,169,625, forward strand.
ATATATAATAGCGCGATGTGTTTTTTCTTGCCTCAAATTAGTAAGCCCAATCAGCGTTTTATTGTGTTCTTTGCTTCTACTATTAACAAGAACTTCAACTGATACGAACATGAATTTTATTTTAATATGTTTATTTAATGCTCGGAAAACTCATAGTCTATTTAGACTACTACTTATAAAACAAAGTCGGGTTTTCAACATCTGTTTTCGGCATAAAAATTGTTATTCCAAACCAGATTTTACGCACTTTACTGTACAAAATACCGTTAGGGCCACCGTGGTTACTCATTAAAATCCAGAGGGCGAGAATGCGAGAACGCGAAAGTACGATGACGACAGTGCGACAATACGATGGCGACAATGCGTTCGTACGATTGCGAAAACGCGCTAGTACGATGACGACAATGCGACAGTGCGACAATACAATGGCGGCAGTGCGATAGTACGGGGGCGACAATGCGATAGTCATATCGTACTGTCGCCGTGGTATCATCGCAATGTCGCCATCGTTCTATCGCATTGTCGCCATCGTATTGTCGCACTGTCGCCATCGCATTTTCGAATTGCCGCCATCATACTATCGCGTTATCGCATTGGCACCATCGTACTATCGCACTGTCGGCTATCGCCATCGTATTGTCGCACTGTCGTCATCGTATTTTCGCACTGTCGTCATCGTATTATCGCACTATCGAACTGTAGTATTGTCGCCATCGTACTATCTCACTGTCGCCATCGTATTGTCGCACTGTCGTCATCGCACTGTCTGATTGTCGTCATCGTATTATCGCGTTCTCGCATTGTCGCCATCGTACCATCGCATTGTCGCCATCGTATTGTCACCCTGTCATCATCGTATTGTCACATTGTCGCCATCGTACTATCGCGTTCTCGCGTTCTCGCCCTCTGGATTTTAATGTGTAACCACGATGGCTCTAACGGTATTCCGTAATACTGCTAAAGCACAGTATGATTAGGTCACTCCCAATGCTCAAATCTCTATGTCTATTTTAGTAACAACACATGTCTATGGAAGGATATATAGGTAAAAGTTACATCATTCGTGGTGAATATTTGCATTATGACATTTACATTATGACTGATGCTTATTCTAATTTGCTTGATGACAATTCCAACATGCTTGTTGTCTATTCGTTTATACTTGATGATTGCTGCAACATTACATCATTCATGAATAATATTTACATTATGCGTGATGTTTATTCTAACATGCTTCATGACAGTTCCAACATGCTTGTTCTCTATCGGTTATACTTGATGATTGTTTCAACATGCTTGGTGACTATCCAATGTTTGTGTGTTCATTATTCCTGAAACCAGTCATAATCGGTTTTGCCACTAAGCGTCATTAACAACGGCAGTTAGCAACAGGCAGTAAGCAGAATGCAAGTTACTAAATTATGACATCAGGTGGCGCGCGTTTATTTTCCGTATGTTGAATAAATTACTTTTCGGAAAAAAAAGCGAAAACATCCGAATCATTTTGACTAGTAAACTGAATAAGCTGAATTAGTTCCCTTCGTTATATAATCTCCATTAAACTAAATACGTTCATTATTGTCATGAAGACCAGTAAGTTTACACAATGAATTGACTGCCGTGAATGTTTTTGATATTTGTAAGATGCAATTGGCACTCAAGAAATTATACATGTATTTTATTCAGAACATAACGGGGCTGATGTGTTGGAATTGTGGCCCTTCCCTAGTCCAAATAATTACAGTAGACGTAATCTACCGATGTGCATTGCATATCGACCTCATATTTATAAAGTAGCCCAAACCCCCATTGCCACAGACCTGTGCGTGAAACTTTCAGATTTCTCTAGTCTGTTAACCATGCTATAATTACAATTTCTATAAACACATATTTATCATTTTATGACTATATAATGTCTGTGGTATACAGAGAAACCTGAAAGTACTCGTGTCTAGTACTGTACAACTATTGTACTCCTCGTTGAGAAAACAACTACTTCATCTACATGTATTAAAATATCATAAAACATAATTTTCAATCAAGTTGGAAAAAATCAATAAATAAATGTCATATAAACAGGTTTGTCATGAACGTTGACGTCGCTCTTGGTTACCAGAAAAATTCCCACGCACGGATTTCAACCGTCATTGTTTACAATCAATTAAGTGCATAAGTACTTGAATTTGTATAGTGTTTTTTAAAAGTGTCCAGCTACAGGTGGTTAGCGTGTGGCTATAATACTAGTTAGTGAAAACATATTTTGGAATGATAAGTAATCATATTATAACGAAAAATCAACTTTTCTTAAAAAAAATAAGTTAAATATATATTCAACAAGGTATCCAACTCGAAATCATCCGAAAACGGGATGCATCGTTTTAAACAGCCATTACTTCATCAATTTTGCAGCGATTTTCACGATCTTGGTCTTATTCAACGCAGAAATAAATTTCCTTTCTGGAAATGTATATGTCTTGCAATATTTTTACAAATACTGGGTCAACTTTTAAAAAATAACACGATACACAACTCGCGTGACCCAGCTGTGATCGATCAGACAGTATTCATGACTGAAATCTTCACGGGGAAATGGGCATTTTCCCTGCAAAGTTCACGAACCTCGATACCATAATTCAATAAAACGTATGAAAAAAACATTCCTACCGTGCTTGCCGTAGAATTATGCATCAAAACTAACTGTCCAGCGCATTTTCAAACCTTTGTTTACATACATTTCAACCAACTGACATTTTAAACACAAGAGTGATTTCATTGCTCCAATGCGGAGTTGTGTCTTTACAACTGGAGATTTCATTCATAAATACGGTCTGATCGATAACAACTGGGTCAAGCGAATTATGTATAGCTTTATTTCTTAAAATTTGACCCAGCATGTGTAGAAATATAACAATATATATACATTTCCTAAAAGGAAATTCATTTCTGCGTTGAATAAGACCGGGTCATGAAAATCGCTGCAAAATTAATTTAGTAATGGCTGCTCAAAACGATGCACCCCGTTTTCGGATGATTTCGAGTTGGATACCTTGTTATATATAAAACGGTAGTGATTTTTTATATATAGAAAATTTGATTTTTCGTTTTAATATGATTATTTATCATTCAAAAAGATGTTTTCACTAATTATTATCATAGCCACACGCTAACCACCTGTGTGTCCAGCACGTGTGCCGGGAGAACAGGGCTTAATGTATTTTTTGTTAAGCTCTATAATATTTATATCCAATCTGTATGAAAAAATGTCGGTGAACATAATTCCGGTGTTAATTTTTGAAAATATTGAGGCATTCGTTAATTATGGATCTAAAACGGAACATTAATCCGCAAAAAAAAACACCGGGCATATTGCATATTAGATCGGACACATGAAATTATTTCGAAAGAAAGCAATAAGAGTTTCAATTCTACATGAGTAAGTCTCGCTGTGCACGATTACGCTCTTACTGCTCGTATATATTTGACTCTTGGCAAATACCTAGTGTTTTATATTGCTTAATCTAAATTGTGTCATGCATCTATATGTACTTAAAGCAGCATGACCAACAGCTCTTTCATATGTGAAAGAGATTGACATGAAATACCTACCCATCTATAATAAAGTTTATATGTGCACTTCAATATTATAGTTTTAAAGCATTTTATGTGGTGCAATATAAAAGTACTCTAGTAAATTTGAAATTATGTAATCGATTTCCTCTCAACATACATGCAAAGTTCCAGATAACTTTTTCAGCAAAATTTTGGTTTACACTCTATAATAATCCAGCCTTAAAGTCTATTATTAATTCTTTTTTTTTCAGGTAAATATAATTTTTGGCACATCCGCATTTAGGTTTATAGTCTAAGAAGAGCTCCAGATAAGACGCTTAAAGTCGTAAAAAATTGAATTAAATTTAGTAAAAAAGTAGACATAAATTCTGTGCGTACGGTTACACATTGGAAAAATAAAATAAGAATTCAAAATGTGTGATCATGCGTAAAACTCAATATCAATGCATATAATGTAAACATTTTACGACTTTAAGCGTCTTATCTGGAGCTCTGCATACATGCATTAGTAGCATATATTGAAATATATCCATAGACTTTCTTTGGTTATTGAAGGTAAATTACTGTACAAAAATTATGGTTAGTCATTAACCCAAAAAAAGTTAAGTCTACAAACACGCGGTTAATTTCGGTTCAGTAGCAAATATCTTACAAAGGTGCGCAACTTCTCCTATAACATAAAATTTCCGTTATACGCCGTAAATTTCCGTAGTCCTCCGTAGCATTTCGGAATGACTGTCAATTGACATCATTGTATCATGCATGATAGTATGTTGCTTTGTGCTTGGGTGAAACTCACATCTTACCATCGCGTTAATTTATTAAACGCATTAATATTTGATTTCATTATGCACTGCGCCTATTGCACAAGTCTCTCTGCACAAACCAACATACACATATGCAGCATGCAATTAACGAACAAGAATGTTGCATCTGTACACATGCATGATACCATTAAGCAGAATGTAAATAGACATTGGACATCAGGCAAGATGTAAGTGTCATCAAGCATGAAAAGGTGTCTACATACTAATTGAAAGTACCATCAAGAATCATGACACAGTCACAAAGAAGGATGTACTTTTTACCTAAATACCCTTCCATATTTGTCGGCACTGTGTGTTTGCTTAATTTCACTGAAGAACGTCTACTGGTAAATCTTACAAAAAAAGTGATAAATAAGACTGAGTAGCAATTTTTTCGGCGTTGCTGTTTAACGTCAAATTTGGCCTTTCAACGAACTTCTTAAAAGCCCATTGAATTTTAATGAAGAAGTTTCCCGCTTGTAGGTCCGAATGAATTAAATCAAATTTTGCAATTGGCAATTTGATAGAAATCCCCATAAAACATTGCACATAGCTTTCTGAAATAAACAGGCCACATTGAACGCATTCACGATATCCAACAGCTCTCTTTGCAAAGACCTATCTAGTGTTTCTTGGCCGTGTAAGATCTATAATTAGAACATCGTCACCTAAACATCTACTAATAGAAGAGCATATTTTGGGGAAACAAATTCAATAAGAGTATAAAACGTCCACGATCAATAATGTGTAGTTTGTTAAAGATATCACGGCAGTAAAAACATAGCACTTTAAAGAGACCACAATCTGGTACATTTGGTCAATTGTTGCGTCCGTGGCGGACAATACATTTTTAAAAAGAAAGCGTACAAAAAAGCAAACACAAAGTTCTTCGTAAGCTTGTTTTAATCTTAAAAACACATAATCGACAGTCATTCCAGTCAAATACAATACTAACAGTCAGCACTCTAGAGATCAAAATTGCGGATATAAATATTTAATTCAGGGATATCAAGTGTATCAAGTTCGAATTCCGGAAAAAATAGCCGGTAGTCTGGGGCATTAGGTCCCTTACAGGGATAATAGGTAAATCCCCGCCCGAGCCGTAGCTAACTGATTTATTGTAGTCTTTCTAGTTGCAATTTTTGGTGAGGACAATGCGGAATATTACGGATATTTGCAACATGTCGAAGATTTTCGGAAAGTAGCGAAGAGGTTTTCGTCAGTTAATATTCATGTCCGTGCCGGCCGCTAACTTATCAGAATCAATAAAAAAGAACCAGGAAAAATCGGTACCGATCGCAAATTTCCGGAATTCCGATAAAGCTTCAACATAATTTGTTCTCAAATGATCGCGTACTCGAACGAATCTGTCCCTACGCCTCCAACTCCCTTTAAATCTCATCGGACGTACATTGATCTCAAAATCTATCCTTGACGACTCAAATCATATTTCCTGAATAGTTTGGCCTATTGACGTCCCTGTAATTATAACAATGGTCTTTTGGATAAACACCGCTAAGTTGTTGCAATATAATAACCGTTTAAAATAGTTACCGGTTTTCATTTAATAAAATGATTAAGTCATATTCGAGATTTCAGCGATTGCCAATATTTTGCTTTTGTTTCTCATAAGCATATGGTGCTTGGTATCTGCTATTGACTCCTATGTAGATTGCAAATATTACATAACCCTTACAGCGACCGAGCGCAGATATCTGCATTTGGCCGCTAAAAAGAAAAATCTTTGCGCATTAATTTAATTCAAATCTCATTATCATAATCAAAATCATCATCATCGTCGTCGTCGTCATTACTACCACCACCACCATCATCATCATCATCATCATCTTCTTCTTCTTCTTCTTCTTCCTCCTCCTCCTCCTCATCATCATCATTAACAACAACAGCAACACCAACTTAACATCATCATCAAACAACAATAAACATCGGTAGCATACAATGTGCTTCATCAACCATACATAATTATATGCGTTAAAACACCATAATAGAACAGCATGAATGAAGCTGTCTATTTTTTTTTTTTTCGTTAATTGAAGGACTAGTTGAAATCTTCTATAAAAGCCCTCCCACCCCCCCAAAATAAAAAAAAATAAAACATAATAATAATAACCCTAGCAAACAACAATAAACATAGGTTAGTTAGTATACACTGTGCTTTAGCAACCATGCATAATGAATGTTTATGACTTCTGACCGTTGTGATCAAATTTAAAAAAAGCAAGATGGTATGTATGCGGCACACAACACATAGATAATTATAGTTTTATACCTTAAACGTAGTTCATCAAAATAAAGATAAGTTATTATCTATGTAATACTTAAAGGGATCTTTTCACGCTTTGGTAAATTGACAAAATTGAAAAAAAGTTGTTTCAGATTCGCAAATTTTCGTTTTAGTTATGATATTTGTGAGGAAACAGTAATACTGAACATTTACCATGGTCTAATATAGCCATTATATGCATCTTTTGACGATTTTAAAACCTAAAAATTATAAAGCGTTGCAACGCGAAACGATTGAATAATTTGGAGAGTTCTGTTTTTGTCGTTAAATTTTGTGAAACTACGAAGATTGCTTATATAAGGTATAAAATACTTCACGTGTATGTACTCGGCGGAATAGCTCAGTAGGCTAGAGCGTTTTTACTTCAGGACTCTGGCAGGACTCCAGGGGTCACTGGTTCAAAACCTGGTCCGGGCAATGTTCTTTTCCTTTTTTTAATTTTATTCTTGATTTTTTACTGGAGCTTTTACGATCCAATGTTTACATTTATCGATATAAAGCATTTAATGAATAAGTTAAAAAAATGCCAAAATCTGTGAAAAGGCCCCTTTAAATTAGGTTTATAACGTATGCATATTTGTCTAAAACTTGTGAAATGTGATTCGTAAGCCGACGACAACATTATCATTCGGACCCTTCTCCCCACCTAACAATCGAGATTAAACACCTGTGGAGATCCCGATCTTATCAATGAATAAACCGGTTCAATGATGTCAAGTCAAATAAAACATACTATTACTATCCAAATAAATATCTATCAAAAAATGTAAATTGATATACCTACTTAACTAAAACTAAACTAAAACGATTAGCAAGAAAAATATATAAAGAAGAAGCAGGCAAAGTAGACAAATTAATTGTAACATATGTTTTCTCAGTCTCCCACTGTTGAACAATATAAATAGTATTTATCGCCACCCCAAAAGGGATCTTTAATACACGTTTGGCTCAACTAATATATAATTGTGACAGGACAAACTGTCAACAAATACCTTGTTAATGTTTTATACATAACTCCAATCAAAGGTCAACTTCCAAGGAAACTGCGGCATGTTAAAACTGTTGATTATGACAAAATGTTGTTTAGTACAAATCAGTACAATAGCGTCTGTTATGTGGCCTATACTAATCCAGTTAAATAAAACTTTAATCGCAGAAAAGTTTAGATTCTTTACACCTTTAAAGGGGCCTTTTCACAGATTTTGGCATTTTTTTTAACTTATTCATTAAATGCTTTATATTGATAAATGTAAACATTGGATCATAAAAGCTCCAGTAAAAAATCAAGAAAAAAAATAAAAAAAAGGAAATGTACATTGCCCGGAGCAGGGTTCGAACCAGTGACCCCTGGAGTCCTGGCAGAGTCCTGTAGTATAAACGCTTATGCCTACTGAGCTATTCCGCCGAGTACACATTCTCGACGTATTTTATACCTTATATAAGCAATCTTCGTAGTTTCACAAAATTTAACGACAAAAACAGAACTCTCCAAATTATTCAATCGTTTCGCGTTGCAACGCTTTATAATTTTTAGGTTTTAAAATCGTCAAAAGATGCATATAATGGCTATATTAGAGCATGGTTAATGTTCAGTATTACTGTTTCCTCACAAATATCATAACTAAAACGAAAACTTACGAATCTGAAACAACTTTTTTCAATTTTGTCAATTTACCAAAGCGTGAAAAGATCCCTTTAAGAAAATATATATAACAGTTCTTTCCTGTTTTAACAAAATGATACATTTAAAAATAAATTATGAAGCATCGCTAGCAATATTAGAAATAGAAGTAGAAGGAGAATTATTATCAATAGTAGCAGTAGCAGCAGCAGCAGCAGCAGTAGCAGCAGTAGCAGTAGCAGAATCAGTAGCAGTAGCAGTAGCAGTAGCACTAGCAGTAGCAGTAGAAGTAGCAGTATCAGTAGCCGTATCAGTAGCAGTAACAGTAGCAACAGCAACAGCAGCAGAAGCAGCAGCAGCAGCAGTAGCAGTAGCACTATCAGAAGCAACAGCAGCAGCGGCAGTGGCAGTGGCAGTGGCAGTAGCAGTGGCAGTAGCAGTGGCAGTAGCAGTGGCAGTAGCAGTGGCAGTAGCAGTGGCAGTAGCAGTGGCAGTAGCACTATCAGTAGCAGCAGCAGCAGCACTGGCAGCGGCAGTGGCAGCGGCAGTGGCAGTGGCAGCGGCAGCGGCAGTGGCAGCGGCAGTGGCAGCGGCAGCGGCAGCGGCAGCGGCAGTGGCAGCGGCAGTGGCAGTGGCAGTGGCAGCGGCAGCGGCAGCAGTAGCAGTAGCAGTAGCAGTAAGAGTAGCCGAAGCAGTAGCAGTAGCGGCTTTTTGCTTTTTTATTTTAGAAGTGTTTGTCGTATAAGAAGAACGCAAGGAAGACAAATTAATTGTAACATGTGTTATCTTAGTCTCCGTTGTAGTAGTATTTGTTGTATCTACACAGCCATTTTTCAGTCACCTGAGAGACATGTTTTTATAAGAGATTTAATTGTGGACCAATACATCGTGTATTAATATCAGTGTACCCACTGGGACACCACATGGGGCGAGGATTAACAGATAAACTAGGCCTTCAACTAATTATGCGCCTAGAGGCAAACAATACTATAACTTACTGATAATTTTAGGATTGGGATGTGTTTGTATCTTATTTGAAATTAGCTAGCTTAATTCAAAAACTAATTATAGCCTCAATATTATCACAAGAACATCATCACATATTCATTGTGCAATATATAATCATATCACCATCACAATATGCCAGAGCGTTAGTATTTATTGTGCATACATATCCTACAGCAACATTTACAAAACTTATTACAAACCAACCGCTCAAGCTTTAATTAAGATTGATTTCAATTTATATTATGACATACATTAAAGATCACTGTCAATTAATTAAAAAATAGCTTGATGCTTCGTACTCAGCGATTTAAATAAAAGAAACGTTGCGTACACAATAATTGGGGTTAGTAAAAAAAGTCTGCAATTAAAATAATCAAATTTAAATAATACTAGATTTAGTTTCAAATTGTCGCTCAAAAAATGTATCAGTTATATCAGTTACTAGGGAATCGATTTGTTTAATCTCCGCAATCCAATAATAATTATGGTGTTTGTATGACAAATTAATAGCTATTCGTCATTGAATGTATGATACTCATAAAAATATTGAAACAATAACCACAACAACAACAACATATGTGATTATGTATATATCTTCTTCAGATACTCTGTGTCATACTTTCAAAATTATCCTCATAAGATTCATAATAATAAAATAAACACTATTGCAATCTTAGTAAAAACCAACTTAGCCGTTATGCTAATGATTTTATGTTCAGTATGCGTGTACATTTCAATATTATATAACAACAAGTGTTCACAAATACCTATGTTTAATAAATATTAAAAACATGAGAACCAATGAAGGTATTTCATTTTAATAGACTAGTATTACCGTGTGTGTACATTCATATAAAATCTTTTGAAAATCACACTTGAGATAATGTCTTTAGGTTTTGCTATTTCTAATCGATTTAAACACCATAAAACCACCGTATTTTCTCTTACATTCTAAATTTTCTTACATTTCCTTTTTAAGCCAAAATATTTATGTTTTCATGATTCTAAATTTTCGGACATACGGATTTTCGTACAGTCAGTTAAACAGCGCTATTTTATCAGATTTTGACCCTGTTTTTGCTTATCTGATGACCCTTCGGTCATGCATTTTTACAACCGGATTAAAGTAATAAAACAGAATCATGCCTAAGGGCAATCGACCATTACATTTGCGTACTTGGGTAAATTACCTTGTAAACCTCTAATAAGCAATGGTTCCTTCCAACAGCGTTTGAAATGATATCGTATTAAGAAAGCCAAACGTTTATTGTTTTTACTTTTTATATATTATTTCAGTTGATTGCAAAGCTGTTAAGTTGCATTTTTAAAGTAAAGAACGAAGGGAACAACACAATAAAATTATGTACACTGATGTATTATTTCTACTTCAATTAAATAATTGACAAACAAACATAACACACTTGTCTCTAAATATTTTTCGTATTTAAATTTTCCAACACAAAAAACAATATCTTTAAGTGAACGGAAACTTATAATTATTACGGCATATAGTAAAAGCAGAGTTGTCTGAACCATAAGTAAAATAAAAAATAAAAATGACACAGCTTATTTTTCCCTCAAGTGTTAATGATAATATGGATAAACAATTAAAAATACATAAAGTCAATTGTGTTGATTACTCGTTATTGAAATATTGCAATGCCAATTATAAGACATCTGATTAAAAACAAAATGTATGGTGGAATACCTAATCTGGAAATACAAACTAATGATACTATTAATGCAACAACAACAATCACATCTTTTCAAGCGCAATCAGAAAACTGCTACAGCTTTGTATTAACAAACATAAATATGTTTGTGCTTATAGATTTAGATAAACTTCAAATCTTTAAGCGTGCTATGAATTGAATATAATTTATATTTAAAAGTTTTGCTACTCTGTTGATAACTAGCAACAGCAAAAAGGAAGATACCATTTTTTATCATCTAATTTTATTTATATTTCATTGTTTATTTGTTTATGATCACAAGGATTGTTTGGATAACAGAGTGTGTCTAGATATACCGGTACCCTTAAAAATATTTTTATGAATTGCAATTAAGCGTAGAAATTAAACAGGCCCTAATACAGACACCATTTTTATCGGAATGCGATTATAGTTTCAATAGCAACTCGTAACGCTTTTTGGATTGAATGTGTAATGACTACTTTTAGCGACAAATTGACTTGGTCAAATACTGCATCTTAAACGGATAAATAAAATTGAAACCATTTATTTTCAATATTATCAACATTATTATTTAGTTATTAATACATTAAGCAGCAAACTCTATTAATCAAAAAGATTTGATATAACATCCGAATTCACTGCAAAAATGAGCTGAGCGATAGGTTTTACGGTTGTTGAAATTGTTCATGATGAGAATGACGATGACGACGATGATGACGATGACGACGACGAGGAGGAGAACAACGACGATAACAATGACGATGATGATGATGATGATGATGACACTGATGATGATGATCACGACGATGACGACCATAACGATGTTGTTGGTGAAAGTGACGATAATGCTGCTGCTGTTGCTGATGACGATGCTGCTGCTGATGATGCGGTGGAGGCGGAGGAGCAGGACGAGGACGAGGACGAGGGCGACGACGACGACGACGACGACGACGACGACGATGATGATGATGATGATGATGATGATGATGATGATGATGATGATGATGATGATGATGACGATGATGATGACGATGATGATGAAAACTCACTTGGTATAAATATGAAAAATTGAATCAAAATATCATAATGCGGAGTGTTAAAATGTGTTCAAATCTAGCGAAATTGTTGCAGTACTTTTCTACCGAAACCAATGCTTAGCCCAGTTATTTTAAAAATAATTTCAAAATACCACGATACACGTCAATTGGCTAACAAATACATTTGTAAGTTTAACCTCACTCAAAAACAGTATTTATTGAAGACAGGGCGTCAACAATGTCCGAGTTTCTTCAACGTAGCTTAAGTACCTAAAGTACCTTTCCGTTTGATTTATCGCAGGATCCTGGGTCCGCACCCACAGTCTTTTAAAGTGTCTGCATTAAAAAAGATAATAATTGTTGTTTGTAATAATCTTTGACAGCTCATAAAAACATGTAAATCCTCAATTCGTAGAGTTTCAGTATGATTTCATTTATTTAAAAAATAAAGACGGTTAACATATTTTATACACACATATATTAGTAGCTATACGCCATATAACATAGGACATAATGTATATTATAAATCAAAGCGCTGAAGGCACTTTAGTTGTTCGCTCTTGTCGTCCTTGATTAGCTTGTTCGCATTGCATATGCTTATCATTGTGCACAGGCTAATCTTATTTGACGTGCATTAAGCCTCGTTTTCCATGAAAGCAGCCAATATGTGCATATTTTAATGATAAACACTTGACTGGCCAATGGCGTTTACAAGCTGGTATATACATTCACTGCTAGAGCAGAATCATTTGTCGTCTGCTGCAGACAGGCAGTGGTAATCGTTCCTAGCAGAGTGAGTTGTGGTTCTTGCCGTACTTAAGTCTTCTAAGCACCTACTGATTTGCATTTATTACCCATTTTCTTGAAACGCCGACTAATAAAGTGCGATAAACCGCCTTTAAGCACTTGGCACATTAACAAATAAGAACATTCCACACCTAACCGAGAACCGACGTCTTTAATCGCGAAACTATTACCAGAAATTGAATACCGCCAGAAACAACAATGAGCTCACTTCGATTAAATATAAATACACTATATTCATTGCGTCCTAAGCAATCAAACATATCAACCGAAAATACCAGCGAATACAGTATTATATATGACATCGATCTTATATATCGCCTCAGACATGCGAGAGCGCCACGATGAGTGAAGAGTGTGTGTATGAGAGTTTGTTTACAGGTCCTACTGGCCTCTTCACGAGATTTGTGTAGCCCGACCTGAATGATGAATGAAATGGATGTAGTAACAGTTATATGAACACGATATATCCGTACCAATATCCATGTGAGCATATACTAATAATAATTAATTTTTTAATCGCCATAAGCTTGAAAATAAACGTAAATAGATACAACAAAGACCAATTCGGAGACTTTAAAAAATTTAAATTACCTCCCCTGCAATAGAAAATATATATGGAGACTCGCATTCTATGGAATATCAAAATCTCAATATATCTTTCTCCGAAATTTTTTTCTGGTAAAAATCATCTTAAATTTAGCTGTATATTCGTATGTAATTAATTAAACAAGAGTTATAAAAAGGCATTGCAAAAAATATCGCGTTTTACTTGAATAAGTTACCTCCCTTAAGCCTATCGGAATATCAAAAATACGTATATAAACAAAACGCGTTCCTTGCATAAGTGATAATAAAGCGCGTGCCCGTGCCACTCGTCCTCCAAATACTTACTAAATATAGTACAACGTATCTACAATCATTGCGACTAACTCATACCTCAGTAAATAAGTAACCAGGATAAATATACGTTTAGGTAATTAAGATATAAAACATACATATAAAAATTTACATGTTCCCTGTCTGCCGAACCCGATCCATGGACTATAGCCACAAGAGGTTTCTTTGTACCTATGTAGCCGGATTGCGCCCTCAGAGCGCCCAACACCGACACAGATCACGCTACTCTCCGGTCAAACACAATACTGCATAGGACTGCTGCCTTTGTCACCATATTATCAGAATCATTAACGTGCAAAATGGAAACTTTCAACTGTCCTTTCACTTCATACATAAGCCATTGCCGATCTTCAATGACCGCTTATTTCCGAGAGATGCATTTTATTTTTTTCAAACTTCGAATTTTGATATATGTTTAACTTATTCATTTAGATTACATTATTTTCACTATAAATATTGACTTTGATCCAATTATCATCTGAAAAATACGATTTCGCGATTTCTTCAAAGATCGAGCGAGCCTTTTTACCTGTTTACTTATATATATCTAATTTAAGGTTACACAGATGTAAAGTTGTCGTGGCCGAGTGGGTAAGGCGATGAAATTGAAATCTTTTGGGATTTTCCCGCGCAGGTTCGATTCCTGCCGACATCGCATACTTTTTGCGACGCGTTTTATTTCTTTTCTAACGTAATTTGATTTAATATAGCACATAAGCTATGTTTATTGTTAAATATGTTGAAAATTGTATGCACATCCTTCAATTTTAAAATTAAAACAACGTTATGGCTAAATTGATTAATTTACTGCTGAAAATACGAATGATGCATGTTGCATTTTTATTTTTATTTCAAAAAATAAATGGCAAATCTGTCTATTTTTTGGTATTTTTGCTGTATATAGTGTTTCTATAAAAACTTAATTTAAAATATAACTTAAATGATACTATTTTGAATTTTATGACACTTTGTTTTTAACCGACCCAATTTTTACTTGGCTGAAATCACTTACATTTCATGGCGCTATTCCATAGATTAAAATTTGTAAAAAATAAATGTCTGTAAAAGAATACTTATTTCATCTTGTTTAAACTTTAAACACCTTTACTGCATCTGTACACACCAACTGCATGCCCATATTTGGAAATTTGAATGAATTATGGAACTTTTATATACCCCAGAGGTGAAAATAAACTGTACAAAAGCCGAGCGTGAGGGTGGTTTTGAAAAAATCGGTTTATTTTTTTTAAGCATGGAAAGCTACCTACAAATTTGCATGTAGTTTAGTGAAATGATGCTGATTAGGAAAATAATTAATTAAATTATATTTGGATATGTGCCCATTAGAGGTGCGCAAGCTTAAAAAGGTAGAATTACCGAAATTCCCGTTCTTACACGTTGTAGCATGGATCGGGTATTGAACACGATACACGTGTGTATTAGCACCCTACTGTAGTCCCGGCGGGGTTATCAACTGCACCAATACACCGGTAAGCAACCAGGGGAATATCATATGAAAAAAGAACTATCATGCATGTTTGATTTGTTAAAGTGTGTCACAAAATTTCCCTAACTGCCGATGTCGGCTATAATTTCGGTATAAACATGCAAAGAAATTAACATATATATAATGTTAATGCCGATATGTTATTGGACATTTTGTATGTCAAATGTTCATTATTTGTATTAAAATTAAGACGATTGTATTGAACACGATACACGTGTGTATTAGCACCCTACTGTAGTCCCGGCGGGGTTATCAACTGCACCAATACACCGGTAAGCAACCAGGGGAATATCATATGAAAAAAGAACTATCATGCATGTTTGATGTGTTAAAGTGTGTCACTAAATTTCCCTAACTGCCGATGTCGGCTATAATTTCGGTATAAACATGCACAGAAATTAACATATATATAATGTTATTGCCGGTATGTTATTGGACATTTTGTATGTCAAATGTTCATTATTTGTATTAAAATTAAGACGATGCTTATTTGCCAGAAAGCGTTTATTTCAAATTCAAAACAAGCAATAATCATACATAATACCAAAATAGTAAACTAACAAAATGACAACACTCTCGCTTAACGCAACGTTCAGAAGCACGCGCACTTAACAAAATTATTGCAACTAATGCAAGCTGTAATTAATATGTGACTACTTGCTATACAACCAGTATCATGCGAAAATTGATCTTATTTAATTGTGGTTCCCTCTTTGAATTTATGTTGCCTGTCGACTTTTAGAATAATGTGTCAGTAATAAATGTTTTTCTTCAGTTTCACATGTTTTTTTTAAGAAAATTTAGTGAAAGATGCAAATGTGTCTTATTTATTTTTTTCTGTGTCTTCAATGTATCTTATTTATATGTGACTGCGTGCTTATTTTTTTTTCAAGAAATGAAAGATGCAAATTTGTCTTATTTTAATTTTATCCATGTCTTAAATGTGGCTTATTTATATAAGATAAAATGATATACTGCCAGTGTCATGCAAAAAAGGATCTAATTTCTTAATATCCACATTCACGCTTTGTTCTTTATTAGCACCGTCTTTAATTAGGCTATCTATTTAAAGTACAGATTACTGTGAACTTAATAATTGTGCAACGGTGATGTTGATCCATTATCGTTGTTAATTTAAAATGTAGACAACAAGTTAGCAATTAATGAAATCAGTTATTTTGGAAGTAAATCTAATTTTTTCTGTACAGTAGCCAGGTGGATGTGTATTGAGCGGATAAGATAGGGATCACCACAACAAGTTTCTAATACACAGTATAGACTTCCCCTATTATTATTAATTACCTGATTGGAATAAATAAAGTGTTAAAGATCATTTCATGTGAAAAGCAGGATTTCTGACATAATTTCAATCGTTTTGCTTTTATGCACAATTTCATGGAACAATGAATATATTGGCGCGATGGAACACAATTTATAAATCAAGCTGACAGTATAGTATCATTTTTTAATTATGTGTAATTTAATTCGCATCTCTCCCTTAACTCGTTCAATGACACGTGAACTTATATCAATTATAAAACATCACGTGCATCATTAAATATTTTTTTTAATTATGAAAACATATATGTTCTACATGGTTTTGTTTAGTTTTTTTTCTCAACCAGGGAGACATTATAAAACATTGTTATATATAAAGCGCTTTACTTTTCTACATTACATAAAGATATATCGATTTTTTGTTAAGTGTACGTGCTTGACATATTTATAAAAAGGGCAGTGTTTATTTTTGTAATAAAATCGAAAATTGACATTTAATTTGATGCAATCCACATTGTTTAGCGGCCAAGCGCAGTATTCCGCTCTCGGCGGCCGATGGTGTATTGCAATATATACAATGAAAAGCTGGGTTTCTGACATAATTTCAATCGTTTTGTTGACGCGGAAGTGCTTTTTGGTGGCCAAAAATACTTTTGTTCCCTTTATTTAAACCTAAATCAGTATTTTTTTACACTTGAAGGTTTGTACAGCGGGGATTTCGGTACCGGCGCGGGTTTATGTGCTTGTTAAGAATTACCGAAATCCCCGCTAAGAGGCAACATATTATCCTGATTTATGCTTTGATTAAACATTGATAACTAAATTGCAAAAGTGTATAGCATATTGTAAATAAGGTAGTACGATATCATTTGTTTCATCAGATTTGTTTGGAAAATACTTTCTGAAGACTTATTATTACTATGTCATGTTATATTTACATATACTTTTGTGTAACCAATGTTTTAAATGTACATTTTACCTTTTTTACATTCGTTTACACATTTTTCACATTAATAAACTATTTAATAATGGAAAAAATATTCTGATAAGAGTGTTTAAATGATTAACACTAATATGATTGTGTACAAATCAACATTAATGCAAAGCCAAAACCCAAACATAATGACATATAGACCCTTTAAGGCGTAATATGGGGGATTGGCGTAAACATGGGTGATTTCGGCTCTGGGCGTACGAATGTAGCAGTACCGAAATCCCCGCTAATTATTTTCCAAAAGAAGTAACCGAATGGGAGATAATACATGTCACTGGTTGCTAATGAAAAAAAACACTATAATAATTTTGTTGACACTTGAAGGTTTGTACAGCAGGATTTCGGTACCGGCGCGCGTTTAAGTTCTAGTGTAGAATAACCGAAATCCCCACTGAGAGGCAACTTAATGCTGTCAAGAGTGCTTAATAATTAAATTAATATCATTTTTTTTGCACCTTAACATTCATGTGAAGTCAAAAACCATTCATACCGATGACCTATTGACCCTTTAAGGCGTAAATTATGGGGATTTCGGTACTAGGCGGGCGAATGTAGAATTACCGAAATCCCCTTTTCATCATCGCACATTAGTTGTAACATAAATTTTAACACAATATATGTAGGGAAACTCATATGATTCGCGTAATGTGAAAATGATTATTATGCTATAATTCGACCACGAAACTTGACGTGACTTAATACCGGACATTATGGAATGGAGCTACGCTTGCCGTATTTGACATAAGACCCATTTTCGCAAATTATCTTATCAATGCTTATATGAATTTGATTGCTATAATCTAATGCGTATTCGACACGGAATTATTGTCAAGGTTTTTCATTTTGTCAATATTTATCATAGCAGGGACATTGCTGACATCAATATGGATACTGTTTTCATTTTATGTCGAGAAATGATATGACTTATTATCAAGATTATTTTATAGTACGGTAGCGTTCTCTTCACAAGTGAGATTTATTTGTACTGGTAAATTGCTCTTATACTCACCATTCGGACTCGACGATCGGCTCGAATAAAAATATTAGTCGCTTAAAAGTACAAATTCATCATATTGAGCACGATTATTATTATTATTATTATTATTAATATTATTATTATTATTATTATTATTATTATTATTATTATTATTATTATTATTATAATTATTATTATTATATAGCTTTTAGAAACTTATACCTTAAAAAAATCCCATGGAAAAAAAATCCCATGGGAAAAAAAATCCCATGGGACAAAAAAATCCCATGGGACAATAAATCCCATGGGGATTTTTTTATTATTTTAAAACACGATATAACGCGTTGAAATCGCGAGAAATGCTCATCATTTGTTAAAAGGTAGTGTTTCTGAAGGTTACATGAATAAATCTCTAAAAATCAGAAAAAATCCCATGGGATTTTTTTTTCCCATAAAAAAATGGGATTTTTTTTCTATCAAAGTAAATTGAACGAAAATAAGCACAAATGCTTTAACAATGCTTAAAATCGATAACTAAGCACAACGAACGTGTTTTATGTTTTTGAAAATCCCATGGGATTTTTTCTCCATAAAAAAAGCTGGAGAAAAATCCCATGGGAGAAACCAAAATTCCCATGGGATAATGAAAAATCCCATGGGATATTACAAAATCCCATGGGAACTCCCAACTTGCAATAAAGTTCATAGTGAAGAAAAACGCATTTAACAAGCAAAAATAACCAATTATTAATCACAAGTTAGACTTTTATCTTATACATTATCACAAATAAGCAAACCTTCAAGAAAAAGGGTACTTAAGTTTGCGAAATTTCGGTTTCGCAAAGTTTTTTCCGGTGGCCGTTTTACATGAACCCGGGGGTACTCTTAACTTTACTTACATGTACCCGGGTTGGTAAATAAACTTAAACATACCTGCAAAATATTAGATTGTATCCAAGTTGTA